>NW_024070213.1:88489771-88628354 GCF_014754425.2 Oryx dammah | reverse complement strand
GGTTCATTTGATATCCCGGAGAGACATCAAAGAGGCAATATTAGATAGATATTTAAATATGGGATCTGGAGTTCAAAACAGAAGTCTGGACCTAGGTGTGTTTGGGAGTCATCAGATTGCTGTAATGTTTAAATATATGGGAATTAATGAGATCATCTGGGATTATAGAAAGAAAAGAGCCAAAATCACATCCTGAAGTTTTATGGAGGAAGAGGGGTTGCTACAAGGCAGTTGAGGAGGCATTGCTGGTGAGGTAGGAAGAAAATTAAGAGGCCAGAGAGGAGAGTAGCCACTATAGGAGTTAGAGCTCTGTTGAATGCTGCTGAAGGTTGAAGTAGAATGAGCCCAGAGAAGTGACAGTTGAGTTTGGCTACATGGAAGTCACTGGTGACCAGGACAGTCACTTTTTATGAGGAGTGAAAGCCTAACTGTTGTGGTTTGAGGAAAGAATGAGACATGAGAAAATGGACACTGAATATATATATAGATAATTTAGGTTGTGAAAGGTACAGAGAAGCGTAGTAGTAGTTGAAGGGAGATGTGGGAACATTTTTTTATGAATGAGAGCTAGTCAAACATGAATATATGCTAATGGTTATAACCCAATAAAAGGAGATTGATGCATGGGGACAGTCAAGGGAATAACGTTCTTAGGAATTAGGAACACATGGATTCTAACTCCATGGGTAAGGATTAGCCTTTCCCAGCAGAAAGAATTTTGCCTTCATTGTATCAGGAGCAAAAAAGAAGATGGTTTCATGAGTAAGTAGGTTTGTAGGTTTGGTTGTTAAAAGATGCTTAGAAATATTGCATGAGAGATTTGATTAGTAAAATTGTGTGTGGAGAGGCAATTGGAAGTAACATGGAAATACTCAGAAACTCTTTGCAGGAGTGATAGCCAGCCAAGTGCTCGACAGCTTTTTTGAATTTGTGTGTGTTTCCCGGCTGTGCTGGGTCTTTGTTGCTGTGCGGGCTTTCCTCTAGTTGCCCAGAGTGGGCGCTGCTCTCTGGTGGCAGCGCACGGGCGTCTCATCCCGGCGGCTGCGCCTCTAGCTGCCGAGCACAGGCTCTGGGGCCCACGGGCTCCAGCGGTTGCAGCTGGAGGGCTCGGTGCTCGCAGTCCCAGAGCTCTAGAGCACAGACTCAGCAGCGGTGGTTTAGTTTGCTCTGCAGCATGCGGGACCTTCCCGGACCTGGGATCAAACCTGTGTCTTCTGCACTGGCAGCTGGATTCTTCCTGCTGAGCCACCAGGGACGCCTGTCAATAGCGATTTCATAATAAGTGATAGAAGCATTTTCTGGACTATTCATCCACAAGTATAACCCCGTCATATTTGCTGAGCAGCCTAAATTATAAAGACCTGGATTTTCTAATGGGATTATTACTATTCCTGTTATTATTGTTGTGGTGCTCATTTAAACAATATTTACTGAGTACCTACTATGGCCAGGCCGTGTTAATACTAGGGTGACAAAACAAATGAAGTCTTTGCACTCTTGGAGCTTGCATTCTTATGGGAGGAGAAGTAAATAGGTAGGTATATAGTAGGTAAGTAGATAGATAGACAAGGAAGTGCCTTGATGGAAATGCATAGAATCTATTTAGGTAGAGTGACCACGAATGTTTCTCTGTAGATGTGACAGTATAGCAGAGACCTGAATGATGCAAAAGAGTCTGGAAGTTTAGTTTGTGGACAGAGGAATCAACTGTTGTAAAAGCCCTGAGTCCTTTTAGTGAAATCAGTTCATTGATACTATCATTCTATTAGTATGACTTGCACAAATAGCCATGTGTAGAGTGCTGGTGTGTATCACCTTAAGAAATATCTTTGGATCACTGGATTGATTACATTTTCCTCAGGAATGTTTTAAACAAATGCGACTTTATGCCAGGCATTGAGTAATAATAAAGAAGGATAAAACTTGGATAAAATTTGTTTACTGTTCCTTTGCTGCCTGAAATGGTGCCAGGCCTAAAATGCTCACAAAATATTGAATGAATGGATAAATAGACTTAGATTTATATTTGCTATTTTCTAGCCATTTAACCATGGGCAAGTTTTTTTAACATTTCAAATTACTTGATCAGTTTCCTCAACTGGCAAATAAGGAGAAGGACACAGTTGCTCCTTGTGTGGATTAAATGCTAATTGACATGTAAAAAATTAGTGGTGGTAGTGGAGTTAGGCAAGGGAAAGGAGTTATATTTTGTCAGCTGGAATTGTTAGAAGAGGGAAAAGAGAGATGAGAAGTATAATGAGAGATGAAACTGAACAAGTAAGCTGGACCCAGTTTGGAAGGGCCTTGAGTGCCCTGTTGAGCTAGTGTTTTATCAGCATTTCATTGGGAAGCCTCTGAAGCATTGTAACAGAGTAGTGACATTTTAGATTTACATTTTTAAAGGTTACTCTTGACTGTAGATTGGGGGATAATGATAAAAAGCTAGGTATTGTTCCTGAAAAGGATTGAGGCTTAGTGAACTGGGTGTCTTCTGTTCTGCATATCCTTAGAACTGTAGTTTAATTCTCTATCTATCATGTTGTGTATCCATCTATCTATATACTTACCTATCTGCTGTCTATATATAAAAGAAAGGGAGCAAAAGCAGTTCTGCCTCGATTGCATCATCAGGCCTAACTTGGGACATTTCCAGGGAATATGTGGCCCTTTTAGAAGAAAAGACCTTCATCAAAGGTGTGGTCTGAAGGAGAAGGCAGAGAACTTTTCATAAGCCCTGCCACTGTAAGCATAAAGGGGAGAGAGGTAGCTAAAGTCTTTTGGCCATTTTGTAGGATAAGTATTCTGATAGTTTTAGGATTTCCCCCAAAGTTATTAGTGGTTAAAGTGTTAACAAACAGGAAAATGTCTGTCTTTCACTGCAGAGAGGAGTGAGGGACTAGGTAGGCTTTGCAGTGGGAATGGAATGGGCAAGGAATAAGAACCCCAGAAGTGGTAAGTGATGCTTGCGAATGAAAAGGGAGGGAAGTCTAACTGCATGCAAACAAAGAAAATCAAAAGAACTGGGAGACATTTGGGACCTGAAAAGAAGCTTTGAAGTTTGGCAATATAAGGGGCTAAGTGTGGTTTCCCTTAGTCACAGGAAAACAAACAAAAAGGTCGTAATGTAATGCTAGATCTTTGAGTACTGAAAGTGGAGCTCTATTTTTTATATCAAAACTGCCAGATTCTCTGGAATATATAACCCATGGTTGTCATTCATCACCTAAATGGGAAGAGTCAGTGATTTCAGAAATTTAATAAAAGAGCCTGGTACTAATGATGCCACAGGTGATGTTTTCAATTAGCAGTGTTTTAATGAGATTTGTAGGCTGTAAGAGCTAATCCTGTAATGTAGGAAAAAACCTGAGAAAGCAGGGCTATATCTGGCAAATCTCCCGAGGTAGGGCTTTGCTGATTCTGATTTCTTTGATTAAACTTTTAATATCTTACAAGCTCCCTGGAAGTAAATTTGATTCTGATATTGGTCAGATTCTTTTCAGCTTCTAAAAATAAGTAAAGCTTCTAGACAGATTTGAAATAAGTTTTTAGTGACTAAGTTAAAGGAAGATAACACATTGCTAAAGAAGGAAATAAATGATAATTGGCAAATTATTCAGCAAAGTAGAAATGAGGGAAATTCAAAGATTTGGAGGGAGAAAAGAAATTAACTTCATTTGGGGGGAAGCTTTGAGATGTACTTCATAAATGACAACAATTCAAATCTCTGATCTCTCCTAACTGTGCTGAAGAATGGTTTATTCCCAGAAGCAATTCTTAAAGCACTTAAAGAACCTTAAGCCCAGTACTGAGATCTGGGAAAAAAAGTTCTAGAAACACTATTTGTAAAGAAAGCCTGTTGGATGATCGATCTCTCTTTCAGAGACAGCATCAGCATAAAATCCACTTGTGGTGGATTTATCTAGCTCACTTGTGTTTTGAGGTCACACCGAACAGTCTCTGTTCCGGGTTTGAAGTTTAGATTTGAAGTTCCAGAGGCGTAGAGTTAAGCTACCGAGGGCAGAATTGTATATAAAACACCTACTGTAAATGTAGTAGGCCCCTTTGAGTTATATAATTTTTATTTTTAAATAATTCATTTATGCTTCCTCAAGTATTAGTCGTACTTTAAGGGCAATGAACTGAGATGTAGAAAAACAGTAGTTTGTAGAATAGTAAGATTTGTTGATGTGCAGAAAGAGAAATTTAAATGATAATGATGCTTTTTGCTCTGTAAGAGGATCTTATCTATACTGTGTTCATTACTATCTCTTCCACCTAAAAGAGGGCCCAGAACATAGTAGGAGTTCAAAGACTAGTGAAAGTTGCTCAGTTGTGTCCGACTCTTTGTGACCCCATGGACTATACAGTCTGTGGGATTCTCCTGGCCAGAATACTGGAGTGAGTAGCCTTTCCCTTCTTCAGGGGATCTTCTCATCCCAGGGATCAAACCCAGGTCTCCCGCATTGCAGGCAGATTCTTTACCAGCTGAGTCAAAGACTATTGGCTGAATAAATGAAGGGAAAAAAAAAGTTTTAAAGAAATTTACTAATTCAGTGTCAAGGTGAGTGCTTTCTCTCCAGTAGTGGTGATGGATTTGCACAAGTCTGAACAAACTCCCTTACCCTTAGTGCTGATGTTTCAAGATGGCTTGCTGAGGTCCTCTGTAAAGTCGAGTCTTGGTGCAGAAAGTTGGTCATCCTAGATGACACTGAGATCAAACCCTTTACTTTGGCTTAGACTCGGCACTAAGTAGTTAAACTTACCAAACTCTCCCCCACCAGTTCAGATTTAGCTGGCATGGGATATGGCCTGGAAGGGAGTTTTAAAAGCTCCCCAGGAGATTCTTAACATTCAGCTAAGGTTTAGTGCTAGTGATGTTCATATGCCTTCCATACAGATCTTTGATTTAGTAATGTAGTCTACAAATGTGACAGAAGATGACTTGAAAACTATCTTATATTTCCAGTATTTTTTTCTGACTTACAAAGCAAGATTTGGACCACAATTTTTAAGATATCTTCAGTGTGAATATGTTGGCTGTTAGATTTAGCAGCATCCTTAGTTGCTTTACATTGGAGAGTTATGTACTATATGAGTTAAAAAATGAGAGAGAGTGAGAGAGCCAAAAGTGACCCAATATAGATGAGTTCAAAGAAGAATGATTTTTCTGTTGAGTACGATCTGTTTACTCTCTGCGGGTATTTGTTTAACTAAACAAATTTAATTTAATTTGTTTATTAAAGTAGATAATATAGTATTTTTGGTTTACTCCCAAGCAGTTAGATGAGAGTTGTGTTCTAAATAGAGCTATTCTAAGAAAGGTTGATTTAATATCTTCCTGTATATAACCACCACTATTATTAAGTTTTGTTGTAAAGAATTCCTTAGAAACATTGGAACAAGGGCCTGTTCCTTTCTTTATCTTACTGCCTAATAAACCACTCCCCAAACGGAGTGATTTGAAACAGTTTATGACTTCTCACGGATCTGAGGATTGGTCGTGCAGATCTGCCTCGTGTGGTGTCAGCTGAGGTTCTGTGGGCATCTAGGGGCCTGGGCTGGAACATCACAGTCTATGCTAGGCTCTGCGGGACCCTGGGACGGCTGCGTTACCGCCACCACTACCACACCCTACACCCCACCCCTGCACCCTGCCGCAGACATAGCCTCAGGGCCTCTCTCTCCACTAGCCACTCCCTGTGATCTCTCCAGCAGGATGGTGGTGGCGGTTTAGTCACTAAGCTGTGTCCGGCTCTTGTGACCCAGTGGACTATAGCCAGCCAGGTACCTCTGTCCATGGGATTCTCCAGGCAAGAATACTGGAGTGGGTTGCCATTTCCTCCTCCAGGGGATCTTTCCTACCCAGGAATTGAACCTGGGTCTCCTGCATTGGAGGTAGATTCTGTACTCACTGAGCTATAAGGGAAGTCCAGCAGGGTAGGCAGACTTCTTATGTAGACCTCGTCTAACCAATAAATAAATAAATAAAAGCAAGGAAGGCAGACTTCTGGTTTATTTGTCGGTTGTGCTGGGTCTACCTTGCTGCGGGCTTTCTCTAGTCATGGTGAATGGGGGCTACTCTCCGTTGTCATAAACGGGCTTCTCTGTGGCGGCACGGGCTCTTGGGCAGGTGTGCTCAGTAGTTGAGGCTCCAGGGCTCTAGGGCGCGGGCTCAGTAGTTGTGGCACATGGGCTTATTAATAGTTGTTCCATGGCGTGTGGAATCTTCCTGGACCAGGGATTGAACCTGTGTCTCCTTCATTGGGAGGTGGATT
Source organism: Oryx dammah (assembly GCF_014754425.2). NCBI lineage: Eukaryota > Metazoa > Chordata > Mammalia > Artiodactyla > Bovidae > Oryx > Oryx dammah. Next base: position 88,622,079 of record NW_024070213.1, on the reverse strand, counting down.
CTTATCCGCTATACCACCAGGGAGATCTGGTAGACTTCTTACCTGGCGATTCAGGGTTCCCCAAAGCACAAAAATGAAAGCTGGCAGTCTTTCTTAAAGATTGGCTCCTAAACCAGAGCTGGCACACAGCTATTTCCTATACATTGCCTATGTTAGAGCAAATTACTAGCCCAGATTCAAGGTGTAAGGAAGCCACTTAAGGGTGTGAATACCAGGAGATAACCATCATCAGAGACCATTTTGGGAGATTAGTTACCAAAGGAACATTTAGCAGCCTAATTATGAGATCTCATGCAATTTTACTGGTTTATAAAACTGAAGGCTACACTTGGGTTATTTAGATTTTACTTATTTTCATTTCTTTCACCAAACTCTGTTTCAGCAATTGCCCTGTTACAGTTAGATAGGAACTGTTTAGCTAAAAGTGAGATAAAAATGAAAAGAACTTAGTAAGTTGTAGACTGATTAGGGAAAAGTGAGTACAGAATGGGGAACAATGTCATAAATTTTATGTTAGAAAAATTATTAATTAGTTTTCCAGCAAATTTGGAAAACTCAGCAGTGGCCATGGGACTGGTAAAGGTCAGTTTTCATTCCAATTCCAAAGAAACGCAATGCCAAAGAAAGTTCAAATTACTGTACACAATTGCACTCATTTCACATGCTAGCAAGATTATGCTCAAAATCTTCAAGCTAGGCTTCAGCAGTACTTGAACTGAGAACTTCCAAATGTACAAGCTGGATTTAGAAAAGGTAGAGGAACCAGAGATCAAATTGCCAACATCTACTGGATCATAGAAAAAGCAAAGCAATTACAAAAAAAATCTGCTTCTGCTTCATTGACTACACTGAAGATATTGACTGTGTGGATCACAACAAACTGTGGAATATTCTTGAAGAGATGGGAATACCAGACCACCTTACCTGCCTCCTGAGAAACCTGTATGCAGAACTAGAAGCAATAGTTAGAACTGGACTGGAACAACAGACTGGTTCAAAATTGGGAAAGGAGTATTACTCGTCAAGGTTGTATATTGTCATCCTGTGTATTTAACTTATTTGCAGAATACATCATACAAAATGCTGGGCTGGATGACTCACAAGCTGGAATCAAGGTTGCCAGGAGAAATATCAACAACCTCAGATAAGCAGATAGCACTTTTAATGGCAGAAGGTGCAGAGGAACTAAAGAGCCTCTTGATGAAGGTGAAAGAGGAGAGTGAAAAAGCTGGCTTAAAACTCAACATTGAAAAAACTAAGATCATGGCATCCAGTCCTGTCACTTCATGGCAAATAGATGGGGAAAAGTGGAAACTGTCAGATTTCATTTTCTTGGGCTCCAGAATCACTGCAGATGGTGACTGCAGCCAGGGAAATTAAAAGACCCTTTCTCCTGAGCTTCCCTGGTGGCTCAGATGGTAAAGAATCTACCTGCAGTGTGGGAGACCCAGGTTTGATCCCTGGTTCAGGAAGATCCCCTGGAGAAGGGAATGGCAGCCCACTCCAATATGCTTGCCTGGAAAATCCCATGGACAGATGAGCCTGGCAGGCTACAGTCCATGGGGTCACAAAGACTTGGACATGACTGAGCAACTAACACTTTCGTTTTCTCTTTCCTCCTTGGAAGAAAAGCAGTTACAAACTAGATAGCATATTAAAAAGCAGAGATATCACTTTATCGACAAAGGTCCTTATAGTCAAAACTATAGTTTTTCCATTAGTGATGTTTGGATGTGAGAGTTGTACCATAAAGAAGGCTGAGTGCTGAAGAATTGCTGCTTTCGAACTGTGGTGCTGGAGAAGACCGTTGAGAGTCCCTTGGACTGCAAGGAGATCAAACCAGTCAGTCCTAAAAGAAGTCAGTCTTGAATATTCATTGGAAGGACTGATAGTAAAGCTGAAGCTCCAATACTTTGGCCACCTGATGCAAAGAACCAGCTCCTTGGAAAAGACCCTAATTCTGGGAAAGATTGAGGGCAAGAGAAGAGAGGGGGCAACAGAGGATGAGATGGTTGGATGGCATGGACATGAGTTGTGCAAACTCAGGGAGATAGTGAAGGACAAGGAAGCCTGGCATGCTGTAGTTCCTGGCATGCTGTAGTTCATGGGATGGCAAAGAGTTGGACACTACTTAACGTCTGCACAACAAGAACAACAAGAGATACCATTTATTGACTGCTCTTGGGCTTCCCAAGTGGCACTAGTGGTAAAGAGCCCACCTGCCAATGCAAGAGACAAAAGAGATGTATGTTTGACCCCTGGGTCGGGAAGATCCCCCAGAGGGAGGGCATGGCCACCCACTCCAGTTTGCTTGCCTGAAGAATCCCATGGACAGAGGAGCCTGGCGGGCTACAGTCCACAGGGTTGCAGAGTCAGACTGAAGCGACTTAGCACTGAAACATAAAAGTCCAAAAGAAAGGAAAAAATAGGAAAGAAGAAAAATAATTTTATTTTAAAAGTTGATATGTAGTTTTTAGTACTTAGAATAGTCTGTCTGACACTAGTAGATACTTAATAAATATTTGAATGAATGATTGAAGTTTTCTTTTTAAAGAGGGAGTTATCAATACTTCAGGAAACATGTTCTACTTGCTAGCTAGTTCATACATAGTTTAGCAGTAGAAGAGTGTGTTCCAAGTAGAATTCATTAGAATCATCTTTGGCCAAAAGAAAATGTAGATTTTAAGAATTGAAACTCTTTTTATGTCTTTTACCAAGAATATAATTTTTAGGAATCATCTATGTTAGGGAAAACTAGACTGATGAGTCTTTGGATTTGTTATAAGGAAAATTTAGCATGCCTTGGTGTTATCTGTGCCTTTATTATGATTTGTGTAGTACTTGTTTTGTCATGGCAAATACACAAAGGTAAAAATGAAAAATACACAAAGGTAAAAATGAAAAATACACAAAGGTAAAAATGAAAAATACACAAAGGTAAAAATGAAAAATTGTAAAAATATGTAGGAAGGTTTATAAGCCGGTTGGTCTAGCCAGTATATAGGCTTTATAGTTGTCATTTGGTCATTGCTTTCTGTAGCAGATGACACAGACTGATATGCTTTGGACTCTAATAGCAGTGAACCTGTGATGTTTATGCTGTATAGCCTTTTCTAATAACACATAGCCTTTCTAGGTCTATCCCAGTCAGCTTCTATAACATGAGCAGGCTCAAGACATTTCATCCTTTTAGAATAATAAAACCATTTAATTGACTTTGTGATTTATTTTTGATTGGCTTAATTTAATGTTTAAAATGAGGGCAACTCTGAACTGATCAGTCCTAAACTGGTCATTGAATCTCTTAGTAGACCTAACAAGACTTCTTTGCTTCAAACATCATTGCCTTGACTTACTCTTCAAACAACGTGATGTTAGATCCCCTCATTTATTCTCATCTCTTTCCTTAGATTTTTAAAATCTTTTTAAAGTTCCACATTCAGAGCTAAGCACAGTTCTCAAGTGTAGGCAGTTTGCATAGAGAAGAAGGCCATTTCCCTCCTCCGACTTTACTTTTAATGAAACATGATTATCAGCATTTGGGGCAGCCATAGCACATTTTGTCTCACTAAAATAGATTTTTTTAAGTCCTAGTCTTTCTCACATATATTGAGCCATTTTGTTGATGTTAATTCTAAGTGCATGACTTTATATTTATCCTTATTAAAGTTTATCCTGTTAGACTTAGCCTTCTATTCCAGCCACTTAGGATTACTTTAAAAGTTGGTTTTATCATATGTGATATTGCTTTCCCATCCCAGGTTCCTGTCATTTGCATATTTGATCATCATCCAAGTCATTTATTTATAAAAAATGTTGCAAAGGACAGGTTTCCCTGAGGTCCTATGGAGTATCACTAAACCTTCTTCCAGACTTACCCTCACTGTAGGTACAGTTTGCATATAGTAATTATCTTAACCACTTAACTTAAAACAGAATTCATATTTTTCACCTTCAACAAAGATCTCAAGAGAGACTATTTTATACATTGCAGAAATATTTATGTTTATAGCATTCCTTTGTCCAACCACATTTAAAAAGGAAACTGAGATAGTTTGGTTATGGTTTCTAGCGATCCTTGATGCCCTGCCTGGATACTCATAAACTATTCTTTTAACGGGCTTCCCTGGTGGCTCAGCGGCAAACAATCCTACTTGCAGTGCAGGAGACGCAGGTTCAATCCCTGGGTTTGAAAGATCTCCTGGACGAGGAAATGGCAACTCACTCCAATATTCTTGCCAGGTAAATCTCATGGATAGAGGAGCCTGGCAGGCTGCAGTGCCTGGGGTCTCAAAGAGTCGAACACGACTGAACAGTTGGGCATTCTTTTAATAACTATTTCTGCAGTCTTGCCTTGGATTTCATATCAGATCACTGTGGTGTAAGATGTGAAGAATATACTCTCTTTTCATGTTGAAAATTGCTACTACAGACATAAAAGCTAATGTGATGTTTGGCATTATCAGAACCATGAGATTTGTCTGAGTTTACATACTGAGTGTCACCTACAGATCTCATCTTCTCATTCTCTCATTTTCCAGGTATACAGTTTCATCCAGGTATATAATTTCATTCCTGGCACTTTTTGATAGTATCCTTATGTATTGTGATCCATTAATCCCATATTTGGTCTTCTTTTTCTGTTCTTAAGGTGGTGTTTCTTTACAGAAAAGACAGAAGGAAAACCAGGGATCGAGATGTTCTCCTGTCTCTTTTTTATATTAATTATGTGTCATATACAACAAAAAGTGGACCTGTGCTTTCCCTTACCTTTTTTTGCAGGTCTCAGCACAGTCTGGGCTTCAACTCAAGCTTGTTCCTTTTATATATTGTTGCCACTTTTTAAAACTAGTTTTTCCCTTTCTTTTCCCCCTCTATCTCAGATAACATGGGTTTGACAGATTTCATTTTTGAGGACTTTTTTTCATCTCAGACCATGAGCTTGGGTCCTGTCTTCTTCACTGTTTGAACCCTGCTCTTAACTATGTTCCTTATTCTTCTTCCAGCTTACCTGGCTTGGTTGCTTTCATCTGAGGCTCCCAGCACTTCCTCTTTTGCAATCAGTTTCTCTTTCTTGGTCAACATAGATTCAGAATTATAATTCTTACCTCTTCTGCTGTCTGGATGGTAAACAACTAGCCAGGCAGTTTTTTTTTTTTTTTTTTTTACCATGTATGCTGCTTTTTAGTTGAAAAATTTTCACCAATTGTTCAGGTAGCAAACATCTTTTATCACTAGTGACAGAGGGCTCTTACCAAGAAAGTTAGCTGATTTCACCATTACTCAGTAGTTAGGGCATCTCACTGGCTTCAGAGTAAAACTTTCAGGGCCATCTCTCCCTGCCAGGTGTCCTCCCTTATCTGCCCTTTCATCCTTCCCACACATCCAGGGAAATCATTCTGCTGTCCTCTCCTCTTTAAAAGTGTCATAGCCAGTTATTTACTGAATACTTTCTCCCTTTTTATTTATTTATTTTTTACTTTTTTTCTTTTGAAGCTGACCTCAGAGTAGGGTGTATAGGCTTTTTGGTTCTTGTCCTTTCATGCTGTAACTAACATAGGAAGACTGGCATGTTTTCGTTCATGTTTTCTTTTCATCATGATGGAGTCTAAAGTATTAGGGAAGTTAGACATTCATGGCATCTTATTGTCCCAAGTTAGTTTCTAATTTCCTTAGTTGCTACGGACACCTTTCTGTTTACCTTTCTTACTCAAGGTTCAGTTTCAGTTCAGTCGCTCAGTCGTGTCCGAATCTGCGACCCCATGAATCGCAGCAGGCCAGGCCTCCCTGTCCATCACCAACTCCTGGAGTTCACTCAAGGTAAACCCCTTATCAAACCTCTTTCTCTCTTTGCTCCAGGCTCTCTAGAAGAGGGTTCAGGAACCAGCAGGCCTGAGGGAGAAGGTTAAACTATAGGAGTGCACTAGTACATTCAGAGGCTGCCTTATCTCAAAAGGGTAATTTATACTTCAGGGGACCATGAAGCAGCTCTTCATGGAATCCCAGTTACAAACAGGAAAGATCATACCTGATACTGTTTCTGTTCCTCAATGACTTCTTATCAGATGCTTTCTGCTAGGCCTCTACACTCAGGAGTGTTTTTCTACTTAGTGGCACACATTTTTAACATGCAATCAACTTTAACAGGTAAGGTTTCTGTATCCTTACATTTAATCAGAGATACTGTGAAATGTTGAAAATTCAAAAATGATCAAAATATATTAGGACTGGAATATTCTGGAAAACGCAGGCAAATAAACAAAAATATAAATCGTGTCAACAAGTATTTCAACACACCAAGGAGAAGTTATTCCCTTTAAACAGCTCATGTTTCACTGGAATGAATTAAGTATATGAGGCAGAGAATACAATAAAATGCTAAATTGGTAACAACCACTTAGAGTTCACTAGAGTTGGTTTTCCAAAGCTGCACTCAGTTTACATCAGAGAAGGAACAGACTTCTGTATTTCAGAATTGTTTCCTGCTGAATTGTTATTGTTGTGGGACAAGCAGGGGCCTAGAGCTGTGTTTATCAGTGACCTTTAGCCTTCGCTTCTGAGAATGTGGAGCTGAATGGATTCTTGCTCCCACAGCAGAGTAAAAGCAGCTCAGTGTGGCAAGAACATGAGTGATTATATTCAAGGATTTTAGATTTTAAAATCTCTAATGAGAGAGTACTTGGGTTGGCTGTACTGTTTTGAGTTGATTTTAGGGGTAGCAGTTTTAGAATTCTAGCCTTAATTGACAGCCCTTTGCTTAGTCACGAGGGGCTAGGTGTAATGCCACATTATATTGAGAAGACTAGAAACTGTTGTTATATATTAACCTTACTAGGCACTGATAACTTGAGAAGAACAAAACAACACAGCTACCCTACTTTCATAGTGTTTCAGCTGCTGTTATGTTGCAAAATCTGATTGGCCTTGATTCTCGGTAATCATCAGTCATCTTCCAAGGAGTCATCAGGTATGATGTATTTGGGAATGATAAGGCACCTAAGTCTTCTGAAGACTGACGTCATGTTTCTTAATTTTGCTTTATTTTCCATACTGTTTGCTGTGGGAGCAGTGGTAGCTTCCTCATTTTCCTGAGAAGAACTGGGACAGAGTACTTTTCTAGAAACCCCAGTGCTTCTATGTTTTATATTATTATCTCAAGGGTACCATAGTACATCTCACCTGACAGTAATATGGACAGAAAGGATTCCCTACCTTCTCCACCGTTAACACCACGGTGTGGACAAAGCACACACACCTCCAGACCAGAGGAAAAGGAAAGCACACTTTGTTTTTCTTGCCTTTTAAATTCTTTTTAGCTGTAAGAAACCTGTGTTTCATGAATACTGGTTTGCATCTTGGCTTCCTGGATTCAACTCATAATACATATAGCCTTGCTAAACATTAGATGTCAGTTGAAAGAGAAATTTCTTTCTTTTCTAACCCTCCTTTTTTTCTTTAGCATTTATACCATCAAATTTTTCTTATACTGTGTGTATTCTTAGATCCTGCTTGTTTTATATTCCAATAAGACTTATGATGTTTATGTGATTTGCATGACTATAGTCATTTTTCCATAAATGATTGTTTTTGCCTGAATGTAATAATTTTATAATCTAATGTTTGGGAATAATGTAGGCTGCTGAGGGATATAGGTACACATAAGGAATTGCCTTTCCATCTGTGCTTAGTAAAGTTGATATTGATCTCTTTTTTATAATATAAGCATAATATTTAAATTATAGGTAAAAGTTTGAGTGTATTTCATTTTGCATGTGGAGACTGTTGATAAGTCACTGCATCCCTGACCTCTAACCTTTTAGTTTCAACTGTTTATGTCATGTGTCTTTTACCTTTCTTTTATATGTGCAAGTACACTGTGGCCTATACATATTTTTTCTATTAAAAAAACTTTATTATAGAAAATTTCAAACATATATTAATAAACTAATGATTTTGTACATATCCTCTTGTACATATCCCCCAGCTTTAAATATTACATATTACGACTTTTTTATAGATTCTTTACTACCAGCACCACCTGGGAAGCCCCTACCATTTCTCATTCTCTGTTTACTAATTTTTTTTTTAGTAAAATTTATATATGTTAAAATGAATTTCAGCTGTACTTTACAACTATGTAATCCATATACCTAACATAATATAGAACACTTTTATATTCTAGAAAGTTCCCTGGTATACCTTCACAGTTGATCCCTACCCTGGTAGGAAGTCACTGTACTTTTAAATTTTGCTTGTTTTAGAACATCATATATCATGCATTATACTGATATATTCTTTTTTCTGATTTCTTTGGTTCACTATCACATCTGTGAGATTGAACCATTTTGTTGAATTCCTTGTTTGCTGAGTAGTATTATATTGTATGAGTATACTGCAGTTTATATTAATGTATCCATTTTCTTAGTTACGAACATTTGGATTCTTTCCAGTTTTTGCTTGTATGCTGTGGATATCTATGTCTTTGGCTGTTCTTAATCTTTCATTTCTCTTGGATAAATACCTATGAGTAGAATTGCTGGATTAAGGGGCCAATGCATGTTTACTCTTGTAAGAGACTGCCTACCGTTTTTCTAAAGTGGTTGCATCATTTTACATTCCTACTGGCAAAGGATGAGCGTTCTAGTTGCTCCACATCCTTGCCAATGCTTGGGTTCTTCCTCTTCATTTTAGTTGTCCTAGTGAGTATATGTACATAGTCTTTAAATTAAAATACATTTTATTTTGAGAATTTTGTGGCATGTCTTGAGATAATAGAAAATGCTCTTTAATTTGATTCAGCTCTTAAAATCCTTTTAAAGTTTGATCTGTACTGAATGCTGATCACAACAGTTGGTCTCCAGGGCCCAGGATATTCTTTCTCACTAACCATAGCTAGAGGTTCTGAGGGAAAATTATTGGTAATCTTTTACACCCATTTTAGCCCCTTATTTCCAAAATACTTCCTCATATATTTATTCTTGACAGCAGATGTGGTTCCCATTTTATAGATGAAGCGATGAACACTCAAAAGAACTTGCCTAAGATTTGCCCCAGGGTTTTAGAGACTGAAACCCAGGACCTCTAACTTGGTCCAGTACTGTTTAACTAGGACATCAGAAGGAGTTCAGTTCAGTTAAGTTGCTCAGTCATGTCGGACTCTTTGCGACCCGATGTATTGCAGCACGCCAGGCCTCCCTGTCTATCACCAACTCCCGGAGTCTACCCAAACTCATGTCCATCAAGTTGGTGATGCCATCCAGCCATCTCATCCTCTGTCGTCCCCTTCTCCTCCTGCCCCCAATCCCTCCCAGCATCAGGGTCTTTTCCAGTGAGTCAACTCTTCGTGAGGTGGCCAAAGTATTGGAGTTTCAGCTTCAGCATCAGTCCTTCCAATGAACACCCAGGACTGATCTCCTTTAGGATGGACTGGTTGGATCTCCTTGCAATCCAAGGGACTCTCAAGAGTCTTCTCCAACACCACAGTTCAAAAGCATCAATTCTTCGGCGCTCAGCTTTCTTCATAGTCCAACTCTCACATTCATACATGACCACTGGAAAAACCATAGCCTTGACTAGACGAACCTTTGTTGGCAAAATAAAGGAGTAACATACTAAAATTCATCAGATATGTGTGTTTGCAAGTTTAGATAAACTGATGGAAATATAAGAAGCTTTTTCTTGGAGGAGGTTGCTAGTGGGGATATCTCCATGTTAGTCGTATTCCATAGAGTGTGAGCTGACCTTGAAATATGTACTGGTCATTGATTTGTGCTTTTCATTTGGTTTCTTGGAATTTTGATTCTTGTTTAAATCCTTACAGTAGATGAGCTGATGTGGTTATAAAAATACTGTAGTTGGTGCCTTTCTGAGAACAAATACATCACTGAGCATCCTAAATTGACGTTTTGGAACCCTGCATACAATTTTCAGAGCCGTTTTAGGAACCCCTGTCTGTGATTCCTAGAAACGCTCTTTGGACACTTAAGTGATTTTTAGCAGTGAATGTCTATCACTGCCCACATTGTTGGGGTCAGAGGGATATCCCAGCAAGTAACCTGAACTGGATGGTTAGGAAGAAACTTCACGGTGAGTAATGTTTATGGTTTTTGAAAGCAAACTGCAGTTAAAGGTTTCAGTATAAATCTGCTCTTACACCATTTTCAGATATTAAAGTAAGGCATTTGTTTTATTTTAGTGATGTCCTTGCACTGCCCATTTTTAAGCAAGAAGAATCAAGTTTGCCTCCAGATAATGAGAATAAAATTCTCCCTTTTCAATATGTGCTTTGTGCTGCCACCTCTCCAGCAGTGAAACTCCATGATGAAACTCTGACATATCTCAATCAAGGTTAGATGTGGTCTTACTCATTAGTATTATTTATAGACCTACTGGATTTGTGATATTTAATTAGGTACACTTATGTGTAAAAAAACTATACCTTTCTAGTGTGACCTGTTAAAGTCAAAAACTTACTTTAGAAATTTGAGTTTCAGTGTTGTATTTGATAAATATTACTGGTTTCTTTCTTCTACCTGCCCATTTTTAGTTCTAATCTCCCCTTTTCTAATCCCTGTTCCCCGAACATCCCTGTTTGTTACTGTCTGAGAAGTATTACTATATCCAGCTCTTTTATTTACAGTTGTGTGACCTTGGACAAGTTGATTAGACTCTACATTTCAGTTTCCTTATATGTGAAACTGAAATTGATAGTACCTTAGAGAGTTGTGTCAATTAAATGATATAATTTATGAAACACGTTTAGCATTGTGCTTAGCATATAGTAAAGGATTATAGTTGTTACTAATAATGTTACACGCTTGTGTATTCAGATAACTAAATTTTATTCTTTTTGAATCTTGGGAAGTTAACCTATGATAAATATAATATATAGTTACTTTTTCCTTCTAGGACAGTCTTATGAAATCCGAATGCTAGACAATAGGAAACTTGGAGAACTTCCAGAAATCAATGGCAAGTTGGTGAAGGTAAAAAAAAAAAAAAAACAACAAAGTACTGACCCTTTTTGGATTAATATTTTTTCTTTCCTAAGGGGCTTGGTGGTAATCTCTCACCTACTGTAGTTTGTTGGCAGAGTGGTAAACTGCTGTGTTATTTCTTAGGGGCCAGAATGAACCCACCTATTCACCTGGATTTTACAGAGCTGCCAAAAGAGAAAACTTGGCATACCAGGCCTGGAGAGTCTCATGACTCAGTGAAATTCTTTTTGGGTGGAATAAAGTTGCCTCCTTGAGATCGTTAGAGAAGTTCCAGCGTGTCTTTGGATACTTGGTCTAGTAGCAAGGAAACCAGGAGCTACTGTTGATGAACAGCAGTTTTCTTAGTCTGGACTGATAGTAATGAATCCACAGTATAATTGAGATGGAGGAGTTTGGTCAGCTGCTGTAGAAGGTGATGAGAGAGATGTCAACAGGCACGTCCACAAAGTAAGAGTAACAAAAGGAAAGTTGACGGAAGCAACCCCTGCCTACCCTCAATGTTTACAGGTTGTGTGGTGGGTTAGCAAGCAGGGACGTGGTGAGGATTTCATATACATCTAAAGAACTGAGCCAGACATTGCATGGTAACAGTGGACACATGTATTAATGCTTCCAGTGGGAGTTCTTTATGCCTAGTTACCAGTCAGGGCTGATGTTTAAGCCAAATTTTTATTATGGTACTAGTTAACTATGAGGATTATATTTGAGCAGTTATAAAGTTTGCTTGGAAATATAGAATGGTTTGGGTTTTAAAGTAAAACAGATCTCAAGGAAAATAATTCTAGGTTGTGTCTGGAAGCCAACTGGGGGTGATTCCTGCTAGTTTCTTTTGTCAGCACTAATTTTCAAGGGATGCTGTTATCATTTGATATTGTTGCTTTCTTTTAGAGTATATTCCGTGTTGTGTTCCACGATAGACGGCTACAGTACACCGAACATCAGCAGCTGGAGGGCTGGAGGTGGAACCGCCCTGGAGATAGAATTCTTGACATAGGTAAGTTAAGAGAATCCATTGCTTAGGAAGTGCCTTTAACTATGGTCTGTGAATTGGTTTTCTTTACTTGACATTTGCCTTGACTCAAAATGCTCCAGGGGCTCAATTAACATGAACTAAGCATAATATATTACTGGTGTAATGATTTCAAAATTCAAGTTGAAAGTGTAGACACTTGAGTTCTGTAACAATTGCATCCGTTACTAAAAAGTGCTTTTTGTTTTTGTTTTTTAATTTAGTTGTGGTAAAATATACATAACATAAAATTTACCATTTTAACCATTTTTAAGTATACAATTCAGTTGCATTAAGTACATGCCCATTGTTGCACAAACCATCACTACCATCCATCTCTAGAATTTTTTTCATCTTGCAAAAGTGAAACTCTGTACCCATGAAACAACAATTTCCCATTCCTTCCTCTCCCCAGCCCCTGGCAACCACCATTCTACTTTTTATCTGTATGAATTTAACTGCTGTAGGTACCTCATATAAATGAAATCATTATTTGCCTTTTGGGCCTAGGATATTTCAGTCAGCATAACCCTCAAGATTCATACATATGTTACAGTTTCCTTCTCTTTGGGAACGCTTATACACTGTTGTGGAAATTAAGTTGGTATAGCCACTGTGGAAAACAGTATGGAGGTTTTTCAGAAAGCTAAAAGTAGAACTATCATATGACCTAACATTTCCACTCCTGGGTATAGATGCAAAAGAGCCAAAACCACCAATTCAAAAAGATACATGCACCACAACGTTCATAGCAGCTTTGTTTCCAGTTGCCAAGATGTGCAGGTGTCCATCAACAGTTAAATGGATAGAGGAGATGTGATACACACACATACACAGACAAATACACATCCAAGCTCTACAGTGTTAGCCTCTCTTAGTGAATATACTTTTAGTTCTGGCATCTGTCCTTGATCTCTTATTGGTTATTATCTCCTAATGGTAAACATGGTTGCTAAACAGACCTAAATATTACTAATTTTATCTGAGAAAACACTGGTTCTCCTACGGATATCTTGATATCCATTTGATAAACTGACTTTAGGATAAATCCAACACAGCTAATAGTGTGGAGTGGGACCCACTTAATGCTTTCTTGTTTGAGTCATTGATATTAAACCAGTAGAGAAGTTATAGCACAGTTATAATAACAAATATTAGCTGGCCTTATCCCTCAATTTGAATTATTAATAGCAGTCAGGGAATAATATTTAAATACATGCCATATGGAACAGAAAGTTCTAAAGTCTGTTCATTTTCCTCCTCTCTTGAATATAAGTTGTGTCATTCTATTATAGGGTTCTTTGATGACTTCATGAGTCAACTGTTACGTTAAATTTACCCACTTATATTTGTGATGCAGTGATTTCTGTCTTTATTCGGACACTCTGCTTTATCCTTCTATAACAATCCTCTTAGTTTTTCTCTAGCAATAACACTGCCTTTAAAACTGTAAGTGAAGCATATTGTAAATTAAATTTTTCATGACAGTGCATAAACTAAATTTATCTTTAAGCAGAATTCTGGCAAATTAAAAGGAAACTACTCATAAATAGTCTTATTTTTAAAACTTTTTAAAGTGGAAAAAAGATGTTCAAAGGAAAGTACTTAGGTCAGTTTTAGCTCTAATTGAACTCTTTTTTGGCAAAAAAAAAAAAAAAGAAGTTTAGGGTATGATACACAAAAATCTTGGTAATTCAGGACCAATGATAGAAGAATCGGTGCTTTCTTATTTAAACCCAGTAGCACCCAGAATTGTTCAATGATCACCATTTATTTCTCAGATATCCCAATGTCTGTGGGTATAATCGATCCTAGGGCTAACCCAAACCAACTAAACACAGTGGAGTTCCTGTGGGACCCTGCGAAAAGGACGTCTGTGTTTATTCAGGTAAGACGCTGTGGACAGGGCTCCAGTTTTGAAAAGGATTCAGGTAAGACACTGTGGACAGGGCTCCAGTTTTGAAAAGGATACCTTACCATGAGTTTGGTCCTTAAAGGATAAAAACGTATTGAATTTGAAATCTTTCCGGGTTGCAACCTGTAAACTTCTAAACAAATGCAGACTTCTCAACATGTGAAAGCAAAGAGGAGTTTCTGAGTTGCTCTTCTAATTTCCCCAATTTATTTATTTGTTTCTCTCAAAAATACTTGCTAATGCATGCATAATATTTTATTCTTGAGATAAACTGTTGTCTAGCATTGAGATTATCCTCATTTTTCAGTACTACCAAAGAAGTTATTTTGAACATCTTCATAATTAGAATTTGATTTGCATATCTGATTCTGTCCTTTGGGTAGACTGCCTGAAAACTCATATTTGTAATAATGATAGCCAGTAGTTTACTGAATGCTTCTCATCAGATAGTCACTGTCTTAACACTTTTTACCCATGATTTTAAGACTTTCAACAAGAATCCTGTGGAGTAAGACTATTTCTTGAGTCTTAGATAAGTTAATAACTTACCCAGGCTAGTATTTGGTCAACCAGGGCTCCACTATGACGATTTGTCAAGAGCTTGAACTTTATATGCAGTAGCCTAGCAAACGGTTTTCTTCCTATTGCTCATGAACTTTCATATTTACTATTCTCCCAGCATGGATGGTGCCTCTGTTTTCTAAAATCTACCGTAAATTTCAGGAATGTTTCATTAACAGAAACCATTTCTCTTCTATGTTAACTCTGTCTTTTCTGAAATAATTAATGAATTCCTCAGAGCAGCTTCTTGTTAACATTAGATCTGTACATTTGTTTTGTTTGCGTTTGTAAATCACTGGAGTTTTCCTCATTTCCTCATGAGAGTGTAAACTCTTCATGGTCAGAAAGAGAGTGTAAGGTGGTTTTGTAGGTGTTTAAAGGTTTTGCTGTGCCCTAAAATGTTGCTGACCGGTTTGGCTCCTAATAGAACTGAAACCTGGCTGGATGGTGTATTCTTTTCAGGTGCATTGTATTAGCACAGAGTTCACCATGAGGAAACATGGTGGTGAGAAGGGAGTGCCATTTCGAGTACAAATTGATACCTTCAAGGAGAATGAGAGCGGGGAGTATACTGAGCACTTACACTCAGCCAGCTGCCAGATCAAAGTCTTCAAGGTATTCCTGGGCTTTGCGCTGGTCCTTGGACTTTTTTTCCTTGTCTTTCATTTGCAACATTAGTCACCAAGTGAGAAAGTCAGCTTGTCTCTTTTCCAAAACTATGAAAGCCCAGCCTAAATTAGAGTTACTGAAATAAGTACTGAGCTGCCCAGTAAAGAAGTTTAAATAGGGATGGTGGGAGAAGGGGAACTTGGAAAAGGGATTATAGGGATATCATGTGGATAAATATCTTCTCATTGCAAGATTCATTAACATGAAAGTATTTGGAGCATGACATGAAGTCCCCCTTTAGCACTCTTGCCCTGACCCCCAACCCCTCCCCAGAGGTAACCAGTGTCAGTAATTTCATATGTATTCTAATTCACTTCTGTGGTCTTACGTACACATGTACATAGATATACACGTATTTTCCTTTCTTTGAAACATAAACAGAATTGTATTGTATGAATTGCTTTGAAGCTTGCTTTTTTCATAACTTAGCTATGTGCTTTAGAGATTTTTCCATGTCTGAAGCTATAGATCTTGTACTCGCCTTCAATTCCATTAAACATTTAAGTATCCCATTTTCAGACTTAGATTTAATGGTGGCTCTTGTCTTTACCTCCTTGTATATACCTTTTTGTTTCACAAGTGATTATTCTAAGTTTGTAGAAGTAATGTTGAATCGAAGGGTGAGTACTTGAGTTTAAAATGGAATATTTCTCCTTTCAGCCCAAAGGTGCAGACAGAAAACAAAAAACAGATAGAGAGAAAATGGAGAAACGAACACCTCATGAGAAGGAGAAATACCAACCTTCCTATGAGACAACTATACTCACAGAGGTAAAAGGATTTCTTTGGGTGACAGTCTCAATCAGTATTTTTTACTCTTAAATAGCCAATTATTTTGTAACGTACTATTGACCCTTGAATAACACAGGTTTGAACTGCATGGGTCTATTTATACATAGAATTTTTTTTTTCCCTGCTAAATATGTATTAATACTAAGGGTTCCCTGGTGACACAGTAGTAAAGAATCCGCCTGCTGACGCAAGAGACCTGGGTTCGATCCCTGGGTCGGGAAGATTCCCCTGGAGGAGGAAATGACTACCCACTCCAGTATTCTTGCCTAGAAAATTCCACGGACAGAGGAGCCTGGCGGGTTACAGTCCATCGGGTTGTGAAGAGTCAAACATGACTGAATACATACACAGCTGTGGACTATAGTACTACATGGTTTGCGATTGAATACAGGGGTGCAGATACAGAGGACTGACCATCAAGTTACACCCAGATTTTTGACTGTGGAAAAGGAGATGGTGCCCCTAACACCTATATTGCTCAAGAGTCAACTATATACATATTATCGTTATGTTGTATACCTAAAACTAATATTATAGATATGTCAGTTATATTTCAATTTAAAAAAAAATAGAAGAAACATCACTTCTAGTCTGATCAAAACTTATTTGTCCTCTTAGTTGTGAGGACTTATGAGGAATTAAGATTTACTAATCAAGATGTACTTTTTGAGGGACTTCTCTGCCAGTTCAGTGGTTAAGACTCCATGCTCCCGATTCAGGGGGCACAGGTTCAATACCTGATTCGAGAACTAAGATCCTACATGCCGCACGGTATGGCCAAAAAAAAAAAGTGTGCTATTCAACAAATGAACTTATCTACAAAACAGAAATAGAGTTACAGATGTAGAAAACAAACTTAGGGTTACCAGGGGATCGGGGTTAGGAAGGGAAGGATAAATTGGGAGACTGGGATTGACATATACTGTGCTGTGCTGTGCTTAGTCGCTCAGTCGTGTCTGACTCTTCGTGACCCATGGACTGTAGCCCACCAGGCTCCTCTGTCCATGGGGATTCTACAGGCAAGAATACCAGAGTGGGTTGCCATGCCCTCCTCCAGACATGTACATACTACTATATATAAAATAGATAACTGATAAGGACCTACTGTATAGCACAGCGAACTTACTCAGTACTCTTTAATGGCCTATATGGGAAAAGAATCTAAAAAAGTAGATATATGGTATATGTATAACTGATTCACTTTGCTGTACACCTGAAACTAATATCACATTGTAAATCAACTCTGTGTGTGTGCATATGTGTACATGTTTAGTCTCATCCAACTCTTTTCAACCCTATAGACTGTAGCCCGCCAGGCTTCTCTGTCCATGGAATTTTCCAGCCAAGAGTACTGGAGTGTATGGCAAAACCAATACAATATTGTAAAGTAATTAGCCTCCAATTAAAATAAATAAATTTTAAAAAATGTGTAGTTGAATTAAAAAAAAAAAAAGAATACTGGAGTGGGTTGCCATTTCCTCCTCCAGAGTATCTTCCCAACCCAGGAATTGAACCTGCGCTCTCTTGCATCTCCTGCATTGATAGGTGGATTCTTTACCACTGTACCACCTGGGAATCCAAAAAAAAAAAAAAGATGAGCTGTTTAAGTAACAGTGTTTTGGTGGAACTCTAGAGTCATGTACTTTCTGCATCTAAATTGTCCTTTGTTTTTAGTGTTCTCCGTGGCCTGAGATCACATATGTCAATAATTCCCCATCACCTGGTTTCAACAGTTCCCATAGCAGTTTTTCTCTTGGTGAAGGGTAAGTCTAGAAAGTGAAATTAGCTTGTGTTTGTCCTAAAGATATATTATTTCATTATGTCTCCATAAGCAAAATCTTTGCAAATCAGTAAGAACTTCTGTTTGGTCAGTCTTTGATGGACTTATATATTAACTGAGGTTTGGATTGTCTTCAAAAGAGACTAAGTTTTATGTAGCCTTTCCTCCCCACCCCATTATTTTATTTACTTATTGGTCATGCCACAAGACTTACAGGATTTTAGTTCCTCAACCAGAGATTGAACCCAGGCCTCTGGACCTCCAGGGAATTCCCTTCTCTCCACTCTTAAATAGCTTTATGGTCAGTGTTTAGTGATTTGCAGACTGATTTTCTGGACTTTTCCCTTCTTCCTCTTACTGCTTATCTTGAGGTTATTTCACTTCATGATTATAGCATGGTCATTGGGAACTGAAACACAGTTGTACAGACACTAAAATCTGTTTGGTTACTTATTAAAAAATTGTCCTAACACCTAATTTATTATAAATCTTTGATAATTGGGGGAAGAAAGTAAAGGTGAGAGTTCAAATGAAGTTTTGGAATTATCTGTGGGATTTATTTAGTCTTGCTTTATTGTCTTTATTATCAGAGATAATTGAAAGTTGGCATAGATGCCTACTCCAGTTAAAAAAAAGTTGTCTTATAGTCCCAGCATTCAACACATTTTCTACATAGGCCATATTGAAATTTGAAATAGGTTGTGAAATGTGTGACTAGTTTGATTGTAATGTTTGCTTTTGAGTTTATTTAGGCTCCGTATTCATGCTGCTTCTGAAGGTATTTAAGATAGCTTAGAGAGTTCCCTGGTGGTCCAGTGGCTGGGACCCCACACTTCTGCTGCAGGGGGCGCGGGTTCAGTCCCTGGCTGGGAACTAGGCTCCTGCAGGCTGTGCAGCACAGCTAAAAAAAGGGAGGACGGTTAGCTAAAATATTCAAAGTGTAACTAACAATTAAGACTGAAACTAGATAGCAGTTTTAGAAAGAGTAGGTAGATAACTAAGGCCCTAAGATAAGTTGATCACTAAATTTGAATTTTGCAGCAAAGGCCAAAATTTTTAAATAGAAAAAGATATTTTTTGAAAGAAAAATCTGTTACTACCCTATGGATTATACTTAATAGAGAATCTAAAATATTATGTAAAACTTAAGAGTTCTAAAATTTTCTCTTTGTCATGTAGTTCCATATTAGGCTCTAATTTTTCTCCCATAAAAGAAGTAAGCATTAGGGAAGAGGGACGAACTACTGAGCAAAAAGAAGTGTAGGAAAGACTCAAGGGTGTGGAGATAGCCCTTGGATAACAAATTAGCACTAACTTTTGAAGCTTTTAAAAAAATAATTGTTAAGTGTTTATTACTTAATAAACTTACTTAAAAAATATGTATATACTTAAAAATATATATATACTTACAATATACTTATTATTAAGTATAAAAGTATGTGATCACATTTTAATTTTATACTTTTTATTCTAATTTTTCTTGTATCTATTTGTGTATATTTATGTTTCACATAGTAGTAATATATTGATTACTTTTATATTTTGATATTTTTAGTTTATAATCTAATAAGCTTATGTTAGTATTGTTTATGCCATAATTTTTTTTCAATTTCTTCAATAATAAAAAATGACATAGTTTCTACTGCTCCCCACCCCAAAGTCTTTATGCTAAAATAATAGAAATGTTGGACCAAGAGTTAAGAATGTTTTATGAGATAGTACAAATTCCTGTAAATCTCTAGCTTTAAGACTTACAATGATGCAGAGTGAGACAACAAACCCTACTACATTTCATGGACTCATCCTTTCATTTTAAATGTTTCTTTAGAAATGGTTCACCAAACCACCAGCCAGAGCCACCCCCTCCAGTCACAGATGTAAGTCCAAAGTTAAATGTCAGTTACTGGCTATGTCTAATAATACATTGGTGACTGTGTGATTCAGTAGAAATTCTCAACTTTTAGGGAGTATTATTCATTCTTTCACTGAGCAAACATTAAATTTTGACTAAGAACCAGATACTGTGCTGTATTTAAGGAACTTTCGGTCTAGTGGGGAGGATAAAGATGGAATTTCATGGATATCTTGCATGGTTAGAGGAAGAAGAGCTGACGTATAAACAGCTTCCGCGCAAACTCCATCTGAATGTGGGTGTATTTGGCTGTTGTAATGTTTACCTTTTCAAAGTTGAGTCTGTTTGGTTACCAAAAAAAATACTTTCCCTTTTTCAGAACCTCTTGCCAACAACCACACCTCAGGAGGCTCAGCAGTGGTTGCATCGAAACCGTTTCTCCACATTCACGAGGCTTTTTACAAACTTCTCAGGTTAAATTTGCTTGTCCTTTGTTTTGCCAGCATGGGATTTCTTTTATACTCTAGGAACTCCTGATATTCCTGTGTTATTTTGTGTGTGTGTATTGGGGGAGGGAGGGGCGGCTCTTAATGCATTTTTCTGATTAAATGAATTTCATTGAACTCTTCAGATTTTCTCACCAGCTGCAACTGTGCTGTGAAATACTGAAAAAGAAAACCCTCTTAAACTCATTTTAAAATATTTATTCTATGCAATACCTTTAAAATATATTATCCATATAGTATTTTATCAAGGAGCATTGCAGGTAGTCTGAAATTTCCCCCCTGATATTACTGTCTTTTCTTTGCACATTCCACTTTTATTTAGCATCTTCTGTGTACCACGTATGGTAGGAATATATAAATAGATAAGGCATAGTTCCTGTTCAGTCACCGTCTAGTATCAAAGAAAATCCAAATCAAAATAAAACCTTGAAAGAAGGAAAACAAATAGTTGTGATGCATTAGATAAACGTAGACAAAGTGAAGCATTTGGAGAAGCGTCTGGAGTTAGGGAACATGTGTGATGCATGAAGTAAATCTTGAGGGCTGAGGAGGAGTCTGTTAGACAGCGGAAGAATATTTTAGGCAGGAGGAACAACTTACTTATTAGGCATGATCAGTATGATGAAAGCATAGGGTTGAATGAGTAAATTAATTGGGTCGGAATTGAGAAGGGAGAGGATGCAGAGGCAGGTCATGGAAGGCTTTATATACCATGCAAGAGACTATGACTATAGCTTACTGGTAATGAGGTGTCCTTGTAAGAGTCCATTTTAAAAGTCATTAACAAAGAGAATCTTTGCCTTTATCACCCATTTGCTTATATTTATTACAGGAGCAGATTTATTGAAACTAACTAGAGATGATGTGATTCAAATCTGTGGCCCTGCAGATGGAATCAGACTTTTTAATGCATTAAAAGGCCGGTATGTAATTAGTGTTAAAATATCAGTGGGGTTGGATTCCAAATGGATTTGGATTCAGGGACTCTTCACAATACTCTTTGTGCAACTAAATACATCTTGTCAAAACATTCTATTTGAATGCCAGCTGTGTGCCAAATAAAGATGAAAACTGTCTTTTCCTGTACTTGATCCAAGAAATTCCTCACAATATTTCATTTTTCATTTCCAGGTAGTTTTTTTCACTTAATTAAGTATTCATTGTCCCTATTATGAGCCATTAGGTTTGGTGATACACTGATGAGCTTTCTGGAGAGAGAAAAATAAAGATGATATACAATAAGTATTTTGAATAGTAATAAGTGTTTTAAAGAAAAACAAACAAAAACAAAGTTGTAGCTTGTAGAGTACTCAGAATATAGTCAGGGAAGACCTTTCTGCAGAGAGGATATTTAAACTGAGTTATGAGAAGGATGGAAGCTTTGGAGTCATGAGGGAAGAAGGTTCTATGCAGAAGAAACAGCAGGTACAAAGGTCCTGAACTCAGTTTTACTAGAGAAGAGATCATTCTTAGGTTTCGGCAGGAATTCATGGAATGTCTGCTTAATACAGAGTAAGAGTAATGCCTGAAAGTAATTAAGCAGAGTAATTAATGTCTGCTTAATTTCAAGTCTCTGTTTGGGATTTACAATTTAAAGTAGGTAGTAGTAATATTGATGGGAAAAAAATACAGGTCAGTGCCATAGAACCAAATCAGTGACTAAAGAATGAAATAAGATTATGAAGTATTTTTGTTTATTATTAGAGATATTAAATCAAGTTGGAAACTTTTAAGCAAAGAGGTGAAATTCAAGGATTGATTACTCGGCAAAAAAGAATGAATCATTCAGTTTTAAATGTATTATCTACAGAGCATTTAGAAGTAGGAAGGAATAGGTGATCAGAGCAAGAGGTGATTCAGTATGGTTGTCTATGAGGAAAGAACAGAAGAAAGGCTAAAGCCAACTAGGAGGCAGTCATGAGGGAAATGAGATTTTCTCGTCTGTGGCATTGGTGCTCTTAAGTAAAAGGTGTATCTTTGAACCTTACAAAACAGTGGCTTACACATACTGAATCCTTCTAACCTTTACATCAAAGGTTACAAACTCAATGACTACAGAGGCCACGTGTAAATGGGTGACAGTCCAGTCTAGGGTGGACGGAAGAGGGCATGTGCACCATGCCTGTGGGACAGCTGATTGGGTTTTGTTTTGTAGAACTGAGGACCTTGGATTTTTCAAGGAAAACTGAAGATTCAGAGGTTGATGATGCCTTCTGTTGGAATGAATTCAGTTAGACACAGATACACCCCAGTGAGGAGTAATAATTCATAGCAAATGAGCTACACTGGTCCAAGGGCTGCCAGTTTTCAACCTGTGCTCTATAGTATTAATGTAGACACAAAGGTTCTTCCGTAAAATGTGCTCATCCTGAGAAATGTGACTAACAGGTTTTTTTTTTTTTTCCTTTTTCTCTCCTCCTCAGGATGGTGCGCCCAAGGCTAACTATTTATGTTTGTCAGGAATCCTTACAGCTAAGGGAGCAGCAGCAACAGCAGCAGAATCAGCAGAAGCATGAGGATGGAGACTCAAATGGTACTTTCTTCGGTAGGTCGTTCTGGACAGGCCAGGACAGATATGAAGAAAAATGAAGACATGACTTATGAGCATGTGTGATGGGAATTTATCAGGCAGCAGAGTCAGTATTTGCTAAAAGTAATGGTAATTGCTCTAATGTTTATTGAGTTCCTAATATACACTGGGCACTATTCTCAGCCTTTTTACAGGTTTTAATTTTTACGACTGGTGTCTCCTCATTGCAATATATTTTATTGTTCTTCCCCAACATTTAGGTGAGGAAAATGAGGCTTTGGGATGTTAAGTAACTTGCCCCAGGTCACACAGCTAGCAAGTGATTGAGCTGGGATTTCTGTTCAGGCAGTCTGCTTCTGCGTCCTTTAGAAAAATGGGCATTCATAGTGATGAGATTGCCTTTAAGAGCAGAGAAACTCTGTGCTGACTGTCTTTGCTTTCTCCCTTTTGCAGTTTACCATGCCATCTACCTAGAAGAACTGACAGCTGTTGAACTGACAGAAAAAATTGCTCAGCTTTTCAGCATTTCCCCTTGCCAGATCAGCCAGATCTACAAGCAGGGGCCAACAGGCATCCATGTGCTCATTAGCGATGAGGTAGATTGTTAGCACAGCTGAATCACCAGATGACAGTGATCTGTCTGGGCATATGACGGGAGCAGGAGCTGTTCCATGGGGGCAGCATGCTCTGTTTTCCAAGACAAGACGTTTTCAAACATTTTTGTTTGTTTACCTCCTAAGATTTTTTTAAAACTGTATCCCCTTGCACATTTTTAGGTTGACTTAAAAGTTTTTAAGTGTAAATAGTGGGGAAAATGTGCCCATTTGGGGTCATATTATAGGACATATAAAAATGAAATGATTGCTTCACTTTCTAACTATGTTTCATGTAACCTGAATACAAGAGTAATTTAATACCACTGTCATTTGTTTAAAAAAATACATGAATATACTTTTTAATGGAATATTTATATCATTTGTTTTAAGCTGATATTTTCATTCACTTCCCCCATAGAATTTTATCTTACCATAGTCTACTTTTATGCTTGAATGTCTTTTATTAGTTTTTCCTACTATATTACTTTGAAACAAAAACTTGTTTCAGTAAAAATTTAAAATTATTTGTTCTGGATAGAATTATCACCATAATTATACAATTGATTAAAACAACATAAATGTATTATATATTTTGATAAGTAATTGTTAAACATTAAGAAAAAATTTATTAAAAGTACATCTGGGAAGTTCCCTGGTAACCTCATGGTTAGGATTCTGGGCTTTCACTGCCAAGGCCTGGTTCAATCCCTGGTCCAGGAACCACAAGTCATGTAACTTGGCCAAAAATAAATAAATAAACACAATACGATGAAAGTGCGTATATTAATGAGATGGATGAGATTAACTGATTCCTTACCCTTTCTCCCAGACACAATTAATTCATGGATAAATACTGCCTAGTAATTACTAGAATGAAATAGAGTTCAATATCAATTCCATCCTGTTTTTTCCCCCTAGATAAGAAGTACTGTGGAATCTGATTCACATAAATTGATAGATAGGAATGGATGAAGTTTGCTATAATAGCATTGCTGGATTTTTTTTTTTTTTTAACTTCTGGGTTATGTGCCAAAAATTACATAGTGATGGTATCAAAAATTATTTTGAATCATCTGTCATTTGACAATTTGTGGTTAGGTCACCCTTCAAGTCTGGTGAAAAGAATTGAAAACTTCATGGGTCCACGACTATATCACCTAGTCACTCTAGTTCTCATTTGCAATTACACTTTTGCATGCTGAAGGCTTTTATAGCCTAGGGCAGTGTATCTCCATAAGCTTTCAGGAGGGTGAAACTCTTGCCTTTAGTTTATAAAATGGGGAAAAGGAGTTTGAAAAGGGAAGTGAGAAAGGAAAACAAGAGGTTCTCAGGTGGTTTTAGGAGAGAACAGATATAGATGTTTAATTCCTCCCATATGGGCCTGTCTAGATCTATGTGCTCCTTGGAAAGTCCGGGGATTAACCCAGGAAAATGCTTTCTCGAACTTTAAGAAAACTATTTCAGCTTTTAAAGCTTTTGTAAACTAAACAGGAAAGAAAACAAAACAAAGGATTGTTTTTCATTTATATCTAATATAATAAAAAGCCACATAGGCAAAATAAATACAGAAAACCAAGGTTTTTAATGATCAGCAAAATTTCCTTTTTTCAGATGATACAGAACTTTCAGGAAGAAGCCTGTTTTATTCTGGACACAATGAAAGGTAATAAAAATTAAGATAAATGCCTTTTTCAAAGGAGTCTGAGGGTTTTTTTAAATAGTAATTCTTTGAGGAGAGAGGGAAAATATTAACCACCATATTTGAGATAAAGAATGTGACATTATTGGAGATTGCTTCTTTGTGTGAATTGGCTCTTGCCATTGTCAGGGTAGACAAAGTGTGACTTTCTGCCATCATCTTTTACCTTCCATGGACAAGTGATGAAATTGAGGCAAAATGTTGTTTTTCTAGTGTATATTTATTACACGTATTCTGTGATAATAAGTATATTACACTTTGTCTTCCTGTTTTTTTCTTTCTCTAAAGAACCTTAGCACATATATTTTTCTTCTTCTGGAGGTGACTAAAGATGACTCTTTTTTCTTTTTCTTACAGCAGAAACCAATGATAGCTATCATATCATACTGAAGTAGATATGGCTGCTGCTTCCTTCACCCATGGGAAATTGTCCTCTTGGAGGGGATCACAAATGGAGATTTGAACGGCTGTAGGAACCTGACCTGTCTGACTATGTGGGGGAGTCAGAGACAGAGCCAGAACCCCAGCCATCTATGTTGGGGCATGCATGGATTTCTGCCTGACATGCATTTCTGCAACTGTTTCTTAGTTAACATTTCTGGATTCTATTGTTGTTGACTATCAATAGAAACTCCACATCATTTAGGGTGTGTGTGTAGGGCATAATGATGATAAGAATTGTGTGATGTTTAATGGAAAGATGTTAAATTTTGTGGTATGCAGCCCATGTAATTTTTTCTAACATAAAAGCAAACATCTGTATTCCATAAGACTAGATCCTCAGTCTTTTTTGCCTGTGGAAACTTCATCTAAGAAGAGAAATGTGGAGAAAGAACAAAATTCTTCTTTTAATTCCCCCATAATTCGATGACGAATAGTAATTTTGGCTAACATTTATTGCACATTTAATTGTGCCAGGCAGTGTGATAAATTCTTTAAATGGATTATCTTGTTTAAATCCTCTTAATAACCCTGTATGAAGTAGGTAATAATGATCGCTAATTGAAGATAAGGAAATGGAGTCACAGAGTGGCTAAGGAGCTTGCTGAGTAACAGGCAGCTAGTAGATAGCGACATGATGTGCAGACCCAGGCAGGCTGACTCGTATTCCCTGCTGCCCATGACTGCCGCCCTTGCCGTCCTCGGTGCATGCCATCCTTTCTTACTGTGGCTCCGCTGGTGAATCACACATAACAGTGAGCAAGAGCTGACAGGTTAACACCCAGAGGGACAAACCACACCTGGATGATGAACCAATCAAGAGCTATAAAAACTGAAAACACAGACACTTTGAAAGCGTCATTAGTTGTCAGATTCACAGAATTTAAGGCCGTGAAAACCAGGGATTATCTGTTATTCCCCAAACTCACTATTCTCGAATGGCCTCAGACTGTTGATTAATGGGTTAGACTCACCTCTGCTCTCTCTTTCCCCTCTGCATCTTGTATTGGGATAGGAGGTTCTTTTACTCGCGTATCGTTCTTTTATATAAGCTTTACAGTTCATCCCCATCCCATTCACATTCTTACCATACACTTGAGTTCTTCTGATTGTAATTGTGTGCGCTTGTGTGTGTGCACGTGTAAGCTGTAAAGTTTTATCCAGAAATCCCTCTACGTGCTATGCCGAGGTGAAAAATGATAATGTTCAAAAGATTCCGTATTGGATTTGGATCTCTGTGTGTGTGTATTTTTAAGCATTTGATAAAGTTTAAATGTTTTTATACAGAGATTTTTGTTGTTGTTCATTAAAATCAACCTGCAAAATGGTCTTGATTTCTTTTGATTTGAAAGAAATTGAAAATTTTGAAACTGGAAAATTAAGTCAAATGACTTTATTTAAAATTGACCTGGACAGCTTGACATATTAAGCCTAAATACTTTTTTAGTGACTGATTACTGGATGTCTCTATTTTTCTTTGTGGGGGGAGACATTTCTAATTGTATTGTGTTCCTAAGACTGGTTCTCAGCCTCAAGGGAGTCAGTTGTCTCCCCAGCAGGATGCTAATTTTTATTTTTATTTATTTATTTATTCCAATCCTCTGAATGTTAGGCTGGGAGGGTTGGACTTTTAAGGTCCTTTCTAAATCTGAATCTGTGACTCTTGTTTACTGTAAATGATACACAGAATTCTATTAATATATTTACTATAAATTTTATACTTGCTAATTTTTACTTGGAGTTAGAGGATTTTTTAAGAGTAGTTCTCAGATTTATATAGAGATGAATTTATATGTTTGTAATCATAGATCCTCAAATTAACTAGAACATCTCTTAGGCTTTCTTTAGCTCCAAAAAAATATTTATAGTGCCAGTGCTGTATAATTGGTAAGAATTGGTATAGTAATAGAACATTGTAATTATTCAGTTTCCTTTAAAAATTTTCATTTCTTCACTATCAATCTTTTCAATTAAATGAAAAATTTAAACTAGCTTTTTCATAATGAAAGTAATACACAGTGATAAGTTCAACAATAAAGAAGTAACTTTTTCTACTTATAATAACTTTAATAAAGTATAACTTTTTCTACTTATGTCCTAGTCCCACTCTGTAGAGGTAGTCATTGCAAAAAGTTTCTCTCTCAAACACACACAAACACACACACATATGCAGATGGGCTCATGTAGTTTTAATGGTCTGCAGTTTTCTTTTTTGTATTTAACATGTCTTGAACACCTTTCTATATTAGAATTTATAGTTTGACATCATTCTTTTGAAAAATGGTCATTCCCTATGAATGGCATTTAGGCTAAGTCCATTTAAGCATTTATTCTAATATTTTTTTGCATTTATTTCTAAAATACCTTCCAAGAAATAAAGTTGGCTGGCTTTTAGCTCTTTAACCATGTGATAGTTGGTATTTAAAATACAAAAGATGGTTTACTATTTCCATTAGAGTGAGGATATATAAGAAGGAGAAGAGTTAGATTTTAGACCCTCCTGAGAACTGTAGTAACATCCTATTTGACTTAGCATTGTCAGTACTGTTCCCTTGAAGTATAATAGGTTCCATCTAGAAGAATCTATAGTATAAAGAGTTTGATAGTTAAAAGGGAGACATTGGAAAGTAAAAGAATCATTGCAGAATTCTTAAGGATTGAATACCAATCACAACATAAAATGTGACTACTAAGTAATGAGGTCCCATATTATGCCCCAATGATAAGAATGTTTGCCCACATAAATGATTTATTTAAGAAGCCATTTAAAGGGAGCAGAAATGGAGGTCGTCATTTTGTCTGGAAAGAGATTACAATATGACAAATACAAGACAACTAGAGTCTGAGAGACCTGGGAAAGTGAGGTCCTCATGACGGGGCGGACCTGATTCCTGGAAGTCTGGCACTGTCAGGCACTGGATACACTATGAGGGGCAGAGCATGATCTGACCACTGTGAGTTGGAGGAGCAAGGGGAAGCTTGGCAAGTGGAGAAGGCTTGGCATAGTGGAACTAACCATGTCTCATTTAGGCCTAATGAAAGAGTGTTCTGAAAACCCTTTGTATCCCCAAGTGTTCTGAGAAAGTCTTTTGTATAGGGTTGCTGCAGAGATTTGGGCTATCTTCAAACTTCCATGAAGTATTGGCTGAAGCTTCAGCATTTAGTTTTGAAAGTAACACAAATTTCAGATGCAGATATTTGAAGTCAGGACTGAGTTTTTCCTTCTCCACTGAAGCTTTTTCCTCTGGCCAGTACCTAATAATTCCAGGTAACTGAGGACCCAAGAGCTCAAATTGAGCCTTTGTACCATTTTTCCGAATGTTTGGTGGGCTTTCTAGGCTACGGACGGTTCCTCTACGGCAGTTCGATCTGTTAGGGCCTCTGCTGGTCTGTTATGAAAACTAGCCTCACCAGGAATGGTACAAGTGCCCTCATCTAGCTGGATCTTTTTCCTGATATATAAAACAGTCCTGTCTCATTCTTTTGCTTCTCCTAAAAACTGCTCATATTTTCTCAGTTGTGAGCTAAGGTTTTTCCTGCTAAAATATGTTTATTTTCATTTGTGATTAAATTTTTGTTTCATTATACAAACTCCAAGACTTAAATGAGGGAGAAAGATGCTTTATGTGATGTGAGGTTAATGGCATCAGTACTTGTTTTCTGTTTTTTCAATATTTTATTTCTCCTTGCTTCTTTTAATGACCTTTTATTTTACCTTTGACCGTAAACTCCCATCTATTTCTACTTCCTCCCTGTTTCCTCATCTTTCCTCTTCACATCCAGATTTCTTTTATGTTTTTCTTTATGAATACTGGCCGGTTCAACAAATTAATTTGGAAATTGCAACTAAATCTAGCATTTGCATTCTCAAATGCAGAGGTGTAGAAGTTGTTTATGGGCTTTCCTGGTGGCCCAGTGGTATAGAATCTGCCTACCAGTGTAGGAGATGTGGGTTTGATCCCTGATCTGGGAAGATCCCACATGCTGTGGAGCAGCTAAGCCCTTGCACCACGACGAGAGCCTGTGCTCCAGAGCTGGGGAGATGCAACTGCTGAGCCCACTCACCCTAGAGCTTGTGCTCCATAGCATGAGAAGCCACGGTGAGAGGCCTGTGCACCTCAACGAGAGTAACCTCCCCTCACCACAATTAGAGAAAAGCCAGAGCAGCACTGAAGACCCAGCACAGCCAACTTTAAAAAAAAAGTTGCATATGAATTACAATTTTCAGTTGGATTAATATCAATTATAAGAAAACTTGGTATTTAAAAAATACTAATGTGTTACTTACTATGTGCTGTGCTGTGCTTAGTTGCTCAGTCACGTCCAATTCTGCAACCCCATGGACTGTAGCCTGCCAGGCTCCTCTGTCCGTGGAATTCTCCAGGCAAGAATAGTGGAGTGGGTTGCCATATGCCCTCTAGCTCTTCCCAACCTAGGGATCAAACCCAGGTCTCCTGCATTGCAGGCAGATTCTATATCGTCTGAGCCACCAGGGAAGCCCTCAGGAGGTAAACAGCAATCTGCAGTGATTAAAATGAGGAATGTGTACCTCACCCAAACAGTACTATTTTGTATTATGTGGAATCTTTGGGGACATGGGTAATAACCTAGGTTTATTCTATTCTATGAATCTATGTTTTCATGTATTTGTGTAAGGTGAGGTACACATTCCTCATTTTAATCACTGCAGACTGCTGTTTTCTTTGAGTTCTTTTTTTTTTTTTTAAATCACTGAATCGCCAGTGAATTCCCTCTTTCTGAATTCTAATGTCTAATTTTTCATATAAGGGTTTAATTAATATCTTTCCTTAGACATCTGTATAACTTTGCTTCAGCCTTTCATTCACCTTTTTTAGGTTTATTAAGCTTGACTTCTCTAAATTCATCCTTGTACTCTAGCTCCTCAAAAATGGTTGTTATTTTGCTTTATTAATAGGTTTTTGTGTGTATTATACACTTATGTAGATCAATTTGTGAATGTCTTGTTTTTTGAAACCTTCCTTGATAAAACATACAGCTTCTTCTTATTTGTGCTTTTCAGTTGCTATGGTCCTGTCTTTCTCCCAGATTTGCTCTACTGATCTCTTTTGGTTAGTGTGGAATTAGTCACAAAGGTGCCTGTCTCTCTAGATCTGGATTCTAATTAAATGTAAATTAGTAAAGTAACATACAGCCTCAGGGCTAAATCTACAGATTCCCTATCGAAAAACAAATAACAGTGGCTTGGATTTGTATCTTAACTCTTTTTCTCTAAGCATCTCAGCACATAGTATCCTCTGATATATTCATTTTCAGCCTCCCAGGAGAATGTACTCTTTTATCTTTTGTTTGGTAAAGAGTGGTTGATAAAATGCATACTTTGGTGTCAGATGAACCCTTGTTCAAATCTCAAATCTTGCTCTTCCTGGATGTGACCTTGGACAAAACAATCTCTTAAACCCCAACTTTCTCATCTTAAAAAGGAGATAATTCTTAATTCATAGGGTTGTTAAGGAGATTACAAAGGATAATAAGTATAAAACAGTTATATCTTGTTGCAGTTTTATTCCCTTGCTTAATAAATTTAGGATACTATTGAAGGCAAGATCACCGCTACGTGTAGATATAATCGAAAGACAGATGTATAAACACTGACCAGGATATAAAATTTGACCTTTGGTTTTTGTCTTTGTTGTTCTTGATTATCTGTCTTTCCTTCCTACTTGAGTTTTTTGCCCCTAAAACCCACCCAGCCATGAATTATGCATGGTCTGGAACAAAACAGTCACATTTAGAGTTAGATGTCATGTCCATTGCTATAATTTACATATTAATATTAGCGTTTCTCTTTTACTTTTCCTTATAACTTCCACTCTACTGCACTCCTAGTTATTTGACCTCCACTGGTCCTGCTTGGGCTGTAAGCAGAATCACAATTATTATGAGTGAACTGGCACCATTGTAATAACTTACCTAGTGATTCTATCAAGACAATGAAATGTGGTGAAATATAGCTCTGTGAGAAGTGGTTGTGATGTTTGTTCTAACAATCCAGATGATCCTTTTGACTGATCTACAGCTTACTGGCAAACTGGATTCTCTCAAAGGATGTGCTAACTTTGCTTTGGCTGTCTTCTAATTTGGTGTCATTAACCAAGAAAGCTTGGGTATTGAGGCTGATGGTACTCTGATAAATTTCCCTGACTGACTGCTCAGATTCTAGATGTGCTGGTATATGAAACACTTTTAGCCTACCCAACATGGCCTTCGGGCTATTTTTTGTTACTCATCCCACTGACTCTAAACATCCTGGGGTCTTCTCTTCCTGTGTGATTCCTGTGTGTCCAGGAAAAACAGAATCATATGAACATTTATATCACACTGTGTTGTCAATAGTTTATACCACTATTTAACCTCCACAAAATCCTATGAGATACATACTTTTATCCCCATTTTGCAGATGAGGAAGCCAAGGCACAGGGAAGTTAGTTACCTTGCCAAGGGTCACACCATTAGTAAGAGGAGTTGGGGCTTGTAGTCAGGCCATCTGGCTCCAGATTTCATGCTCTTGGTTACATGTTATATCATGCCTAACTTTAGCAGATAGGTGGATGATCAGTACTCTAAGGATTGCTTTTTTGTGATCTGCTTTTTTTCATTTTGCAGTGTTGTATCTTGGTCTCTCTGAGTCTCTTAATATCACCTAGGGGAGAGAACTGGAATTCTTGGCATTTTTCCAAGTCCCTTAACCTCTCAGTTCTAAAACTGAGATGGCTTGGTACCCGGGAGATCTGGCTCATAGTTCTTGGTGGCAATGTAAGTGCACCGTGCTTTGGAAGCAGCCTAACCAGAGTTTAAATCCTGCCATCCATCCATTTGATAAATAAAAAGCTCCTCAATGCCAAATACCATGCTTTGTACTTGGTGCTGAGGATACAGTAAACAAAACAACTTCTTACTCTCATAGAATTTACTCAATTGATAAAAGACTGAAGGATAAATACACATCAAATAGTAAATGCTTAAGAAATATAGGGCAAGGGGATAGATACTTAGGGGAAGCCCCGTTTTAGAAATATGGTTAAGGAAGTGTCTCTGATGAGGGGACGTTTGAGCAAATATTAAGTCGAAGAAGTAAGTATAGGTCTAGCTGGTGAAAGAGTGTTCCATGATCGTCCCGTTGCAAAGAATCTAGTGGGCCAGGGCAGTTAAAACAGAGAAAGGGAGGGGAAATGTAAGAGACAAGCTGACAGACAGGATGGTGGTTGTTCAGGCGAGAGGATTCACCTATATCTTACAGGGCCTTATAGGTCAAAGGAGAGACCTGTTCTTCCATTCTGAGCGAGACAAGACCAAGACTGGGTGTCCTTGGCAAACGACGTACAACATTCCGATTTCTGAGTCTTAGTTCTCGGTTTTAAAAATGAGTTGCAAAATTGTGAAGATCAGAAATCACGTCAGAAAATCTGGAAAGAAAACAATCCATCAATACACACTGAAGATTACTCTGCATTGCTTCTATTTTCTTTATACTCTGGGCAGGCTGCAGCACGTCGCGCTGCTTAAGACTTAGATCCCCTGAGCGGGGATAAGGAGGATTACGTTCCTTAGACCTGGAAGTGTGGGCCTGATGAAAGGAAAAGGGGAGTTTTAGAAGAGAATCTGTTTAGTCATCTAAGATCTGGAGCTGAGGGTCTCCCCTCATCCTCTTCAAAAGGCTGCAGCGACGTCAAACTCGCTTTCCCAGGCTGCAGTGGAATCACAGCCTTCTGAGTCTGTTTGCCGGCGAGTTTCGGCTCTACGCAGGTAGCCGCCTCCAACTCCCGGCATGCCGCTGGGCGTAGGACTATCACGTAGACTCCATTTCCCAGCCTGCCCCGGGGCTCGGTCAGGACGTGCCGGCGCCTATAAGAGCCAGAGCGCTGCGGCCGGAGCCTATTGTTAGCCGGAGCCGGGGCGGTTCTGGGCGGCTGCTGCCGGGGGGCGCCCGAGTTGTCGGAGCCGCCCGCCCTCTGCCGCCTGCCGGCCGACCTGCCCACCCATCGTCCCTCCCCGCCCTGCCGCCCTGGGAACTCCCAGACCGTCTGTGCGGCCCCGGGACTCGCTTTCTCCTCCCTCCTTCCACTTGGGCTAGGGCGGCGGCAGCGGGGGCGGCAGAGACCATCACGGGAGGAGGCAGCTGCGGCGGAGCCGGTAATGGGCCTAGGGGTGGGGGGCGGAGGGTGCCTCCTCGTCCTTTCTCGGGATCGGCCCCCGGGCGACTGTGGAGGAGTGGTCAACACAGAGCCGCGCGGATGGAGGGGTCAGAAATGAGGGAGGCACGGCCGGCAGCGGTCGGGGGGCGGGGAGCTAGAGCGCCGCCGGGAAGGGAAAGAGTCGGGAGAGGCGTGGGAGCCAGGGGCACGGAGGACGCGGGCCCGGACTGCGGGGGCAGCTTAAGGGAGACCGACCAGCGGCTTAGAAGCCGGCAGGAATTCGGATTGCGGGTTGAGTGCGGAATGGAGTGGAGATGATGTAGGTTGGAGGGAAGTGAAGGAAGGGGAGGGGGGAAATAGAAGAAAATGTGGGAGGAGTGGTTGGGAATTTGTGGGTAGCAGGCAGGAAAGGATGGGGAGCTGGGTAGGGGCTGCAGACGCTCGGAGTGAGCAGGAAGATTAGCGGGAGTCAGAGTGAAAAGGTACCCCAGCGCTGAAGGGCCCCGCGGGGGTGTCCATGAAGGGGACTGGTGACTGGACATGTCCTTTCAACCCAGGTTCCTGAGGTCTCCCATTTTTTTGTGTGGCGTTGTGTGGGAAAACGAAAGCATCAGTTGCCCTAGTTGCTAGTTGGATCTTTTTTCACAGGCCCAAACACGCAGCCTACTGCCATCCATTCCTTTTAGTGCCACGGTCTTGATTCATCCTTTTAAAGGGAGCTAGAGTGGCAGTGTGACACATACACGGTTCTTAAGTATGAAACGTTAGAAGTTATCCCCGAGAGACACAGTGTCCCCATGTCTTGCAGTTTTCAGTTCAAGGTAAATCCATTGTTAACTCAGATTTTCCTTTTCTTTTACCGACTTTCCAATTTGCACATGTCCAGAGCCAGGAGGATGTTGATGTGTGCCAGGGTTATAAACGACTGGAGATCCTTGAGAGTTCATGGGTCCTGCAGCGCCATGTTCCAGGTCTCCCACAAAGATCTCGTGCCCTTCATAGGATGGGAGTTTAGACATGGAAAGCCAGATCCTAACCTTGTGTCAGTGAAGGGCTGAAACCAGAGGGAAGGTTGGAGGGGAAAAGCTTCCTTGAAATTCCTAGTTTAAACAAAATGTTTTCCCTTGAGCACCTTGTTAGTTCATGATCCTGGTTATCACAAGGACACATGCAGCCACAAAATTCATAGTATTTGAGGAGCAGCTCACAATATTTCGTAAAAGGAGAAACAGGACTGGTCATCTTATTTAGGTTGATCCTAACTCATCTTATTTAGGTTGATCCTAACACTTCGCAGCAAGCTTTCCTTCCTCTAATCCAGCTACACATGGTAGCTCTGACATCTTACTAGAGATTTTCGGCCCTTGACCTTTAGCAGAAGGTTGGGTTCCAGTCGAGTAGAAGTGGGATGTGAGAGGTACCTCGTCTTATTTTGGACTCATTTAGGAGAGAGATTCCATTACCTAAACTCTGTCAATACATTCTGCATCCACAGAATTAGGGGAGGGGCAGTTCCTTTCTTGCTAGTCTCACATATGCTGGGTTTTGGGGTTTGAGGGCGGTTATAGGAATCCTCACAGGCCTGAAAAGGCTTAAGCTTAGTACTAAAATACATATATGCTGTAAATCTATTTTATTTGGTGCTAGCCTACTCTCTTATATATACTG
The DNA here is from genome assembly GCF_014754425.2 of Oryx dammah. Taxonomy (NCBI): domain Eukaryota; kingdom Metazoa; phylum Chordata; class Mammalia; order Artiodactyla; family Bovidae; genus Oryx; species Oryx dammah. Next base: position 88,586,890 of record NW_024070213.1, on the reverse strand, counting down.
TGGATCTGAATTATTTTGTATACCTTTGGGAAATGTTCAACTAGCAGAAATGCCTAAGAAAAGGCAGTAAGGCGTGCAGCTAGAAAGTGTCAGCTGACCTTTCATTTTAATGGCACAAAAGCTTTTATAGAGGCTTGCATTATTTTCTCCAAAAGCATTTATTCTTTGAGTTGGTCATTTTGACAGTTAACGGTCAGTTATGACCTGCATTTTCAGTCTCATCTTGATTATTTCGGTATGGGTGAAGTGCTTGGAGTATAAGTTATAAGTGTTTTTCTCAAACATAGGCATTGATCCTCTGCCAAAGAATAGTTGAGAGAGGTGGGGATGACTGATTTCTAACTGTGGTTGGAAAGGAAGTTGAATTGATAAATTGAAAAGTGGAACCCATTGTTGTTATTGCTATTTCAGAAAAGGATTTCTTCAGGCCACAGTGGAAGTGGATGGGAGGTTTCTTGGTGCCCAGTGGACATCTTTATCTCACAAGTCAAGTTCACTCCAGAGAGCTGGACAAGGAAAGCTGGGTTGGAATCTTAAGTTATATGGGTTCTCAGGACAGAATTTTTGGATTTTTTTTTTTCTTTTTGATAAGAATGGGTTAATGGCAGAAAAAGTGATGCTAACATCCTGGATAGGGTGAAAAGAGCTCAGTCAGTATGCACATTACTTATATATATTACTTTATATTACATATATTACATTACATTACTTACCCATTCAGATGATTCTCAGACATTTTAAGGAAAATATTTTTCTCCCAGGTTTTGCATCTTTTTTTCTTCTTTCTTACTAGCCTCCTCCTATCATTGCCCAGAAACCTCTTTTCCAGAAATGGGAGTGAGGAAGACGTAGAAAAAAAAGAATAGAGAAAGCAGCCAGTAATCCTGGCTGCCCAGAGTGCACAAAAAGTGACCTGAAGAGAAAAGATACCCTGGGGGCAGCTGGGTTAAAGACAGTGGAGGATTATATTAAAGCACCATCTTGGACCAGACTCAGTCATTCAGAAGGAACCCACACTCCTAGAAGCAAAGGGACACCAGAACAGAGGACAAGAGTCCACATTTGCTTACCTGGTGGTCCGGTGGCTAAGACTCTGCCTTCCAACGCAGGGGGCATTGGTTCAATCCCTGGTTGGGGAACTAAGATCCCACATGGAACAGGATGCCGCCAAAAAAATATAAATAAGTAAATAAGACTTTTAAAACTTCATTTAAAAACAAATCTATTACTCAATGGACATGAGTTTGAGTAAACTCCGGGAGTTGGTGATGGACAGGGAGGCCTGGTGTGCTGCAGTCCATGGGGTTGCAAAGAGTTGGACACGACTGAGCGACTGAACTGATGAGTACCTTCAGGCTTAGGAACAAGGCACTTTCCTAGTGACAGTATTAACTGATTCTCAGTTAAAACTGAAGCTGGACTTCAGTCCTTTCTAAGAAGGATTTTGAACTCAAGCCAGCATTTTTATATGGTCAATAAGATTTTCTGGTGGGGAGGAAATGTTGAGTTCAGTGGTCAACATTGTTTTTCTTTTTTTATTCCTCCCCATAAGTACTCCATAGCAAGGGTCTCACCTCCTCCAACAATAGAATGAAATGAGATTTGGTAGTTAATAGGCATCTTCAAGCCCAGCTGAAATCTTAACCTTAAATAAAAGTCCATGGCTCCCTCCATTCTTACCCATGTCCTAGGAATGTCGTGACCCAAGATCATGTCCTAAGAATGTGATCTCCTAAAATGGGTAACCTGAAGAACAAAATTGATACTTTGGGCTCATTTTTAAATTTAATTACAATTTGTATCTAGTACTTGATTTTTTTTTCCTTTCAGGCCAGTTTATTTCAGGAATGTGTTGGTCTGAGACCTATGAGGACAGGTTTCTTAGGTGCATCTTGTGACTTGAATTTTTATGAGATCTGGCTAGGTAAATTAAGAAATACCTAAAGTACTTATTAGGTCTGGTTGACTGTGGAGCTGAACCAAGAGCAGGCAAATTGCTTCCAAAACACAGTCTAGAAAATCATCACTGTAGCAGGCACCTCTTGACACCACAGTATATTCTGGGGAGCTGCTCTGCAGTCATGCCGCCCTGGCTTTCTGGGCAGTGTTGTTATTCCTGCTGCATAATTAGCAACTAGTGAGATCATAGTCTGGGGAGATTCTGGCATTACTGAGGCAGAGCAGGGAGCTTTTGCATCATCATATGTGGCCCCGGCTCTGACAGCGTTTCTGTTGAGCAGATTCTTATCCTTGGGAACTCAAGTCCAAAGATGGAGGAGAAAGATCTGTCCCTGGGAAATGGACTATCCCAGACTCCTTGGTTGTGTGGCAGCATGTTGAAAACACTGCCTGCCATAATAATGTAACCAGAGTAATTCATCACTTCTTTGCTATTTGTCATGCCCTTGCCAGTTTCTTTATAGAGGGCAAGGATTGTGAAGGAAAGTCTTCTTGCAGAGGGGATGATGGTAGGTCAACCGAGCCCAGGTTTATGGAGCAGTAGGCAATTGGGAAAGGGTCTGGGTTTTGAAGCCAGTGCAGTTTCTAATCTTCAGTCCATTCCTTCCCCCCATACCACCCCAACCCCCCTTCAGTCCATTCTTTAGAATCTCATTTGTCCTTTTCAGGAGCCTGGTGAGACACTTTACATTTGTGAAGATCTCAGTAAAGCATTTCCCTGTGTACTTTGAAATTGAAAGCCTACAGCAGTGTTTCCCAAAGTGTGTTCCGAGTCCTTTGCCCTGTAAGATACTCTAGAAACAAAGGATTACAGATATGCGGAAGCCCTGCCTTCTGTTTCCTCTTACCCTTCACCAGGTTCTTTAACATATTAAAAGTCTCTAAAAGGTCTTTGTAAAAGCACTTTTCTTAAGTTCTTTGACACAGCAGTCTTATTTCCATGTAAAAGCTATTAATATATTAATATAGTGTGTGTGTGTGTGTTAGTCGCTCAGTTGTGATGGGCTGTAGCCCACCAGGGGCTTCTATGTCCATGGAATTCTCCCGGCAAGAGTACTGGAGTGGGTTGCCATTCCCTTCTCCAGAGGATCTTTCCGACCCAGGGACTGAACCCGGGCATTACAAGCGAATTCTTTACCGTCTGAAATTCTTTACCGTCTGAAATTCTTTACCTGGGGGCACCAGGGAAGCCCCCCACCCTACCCCTGTCTCCAATTTTCAGATACTATAAAAATTCACTTGTAGGAGGAAACTGAGGCACACTGACATGTGCCCCCTGCCCCCCCAACACACACACCCTAGGCCTCTATTAATGAATATCTGTGGAACTAGTTTATTTAGTGGATACACTTTGGGAAATACCAGGCTATATTTCCAGGAAAATAATTGGATCTAGTATAGGTTGAGGCATAGCCTAATTCTGCCTTTGATCCCCAGTCCCTCCTGCGGGCCCTGTGGAGAGCTCTCCTGGGCAAGCAGAAGAGCACTACTGTTATCCCAGGGCTAATGAAGCCTTGAGCCCAGCTGGCTTGGAACCAAAGGCCTTCACTCCACTGGGAAAGGTGCTGCTGTTACTCATCTCATTATTTGAAGAGTGATTGAGGCTGGAGGGGCTAGGGAGAAATAGAAGAAGGAGAGTGCTGACTGGAATAAGCAAAGATATGACCTTGTCTCAAGAGAGTAGATGTCTGTGCTAGTGACTCTGGGGCCTGCTTCTGCATGGAGAGCTGTGTGTATAGACCTGGGAGTGGTCTGTCTCAGGACTGGAGTGCTGATTCCTCTTCTCCCCTGGGCAGAATCCTAATGTACCTGGCTACCTGCTGGTGAGCAGGGGCTTTGGGGCCAACGTGGTGGGCTCCCGCAAGGAAACCCCTTTGAAACCAATGGATGCATTCGCGGGCTCGGGTCTCAAGAGGAAGTTTGATGATGTGGATGTGGGCTCGTCAGTTTCCAACTCTGATGATGAGATCTCCAGCAGTGACAGTGCCGACAGCTGCGACAGCCTCAATCCTCCTACGTCTGCCAGCTTCACACGTGAGTGAGCCGCTCCCTGCCAGCCTGCACCCCAGTCCCCCAAGCAGTGGAGCCCTTTGCAGCTCTCACAACAGCTTCTGTCCAGCTTGGGGATTTGTCCTTAGTTGTAATCTCTCCCACTCTTAGCTCAGTCATGCTCTTTGGAGGACCTCATTGCTCTAATATCATAGACTTAAGTGGGATTTATTCTAGCTGATTTTACTTGGGCTGTGATTTTTGGGTCCCCAGAATGGGTCGAATTAAACTGAAGAAGGAAGAGTCCAGGAGTTTACCCTTTCCCACCAGAATCCCATATAGTTCCACACAATTGTAGCTCTAGCAAGAAGTAAATGCTTACTGCCTGATAAGGTAACTGGGGCATCTCAATGCTTCTTAATTCTTACAGCTCAGTTAGTTTCTTGGAAGGAACTTCTGATTCTATAAATCAGGGATTATCTGTGGGCTAAATCTGACCCACTGTCCATTTTCATAAATAAAGTTTTATTGGAACACAGCCACAATACCCAGTGTCTATGGTGGCTTTCATGCTACAACAGCAGAGGTGAGTAGTTGTAACAGAGACCTTGTGGCCTGCAAAACCTAAAATATTTACTACCTGGACCTTTACAGAAGTTTGCCATGTACTGCTATAGATCAGCACTGTCTAGGGAGTGTTCCCTGCTGATCTAGTGGTTAGGATTTGGCACTTTGACTGCTGTGACCCAGACTCAATCCCTTGTCAGGAAACTGACCTACAACCCGTGTAGGCTACACAATCTGTGTGGTATGGCCAAAACAAAAAAATGTGGTCCAAAAGAATTTTCTGCTATGATAGAGTGTTCTGTATCTGTATTGTCCAGTATGGTAGGCATTAGCCATATGTGGCTATTGAGTGCTTAAAGTGTGATTAGTGTAACTGAGGACCTGAATTTTAAGTTTTTATTTCAAGTACGTTGTCACATGTGACTAGCAGCTGCTGTATTGGACAGTGAAGTTGTGTAGATTGTTAAATCCCGAAAAGATTACCTACATTTCTCTTCCTAACTGATCTCTAAAAATAGATTTTGTGGTCATCTGTTTGGCAGAAGTCAGCCAGGAGGCAGTGGTATGGACCTGGTGATGGTCAAGGTCCTTTCCAACTGTGCATTTAAAGTTTGAAGATTTGGAAGGTCTCAAGGTACAGGAGCACCTTTGGAGAAGAGTTGAGAGCCTAGATGGATGAGAAAGAATAAGGTCCTCCAACAGGCCCTCTCTGGGTTAATAAAACTTTCTGTGCTCCCTTCTCAGCCACATCCATCTTGAAGCGGCAGAAGCAGCTGCGGAGGAAAAATGTGCGTTTTGACCAGGTGACTGTGTACTACTTTGCTCGGCGCCAGGGTTTTACCAGCGTGCCCAGCCAGGGTGGCAGCTCTCTGGGCATGGCCCAGCGCCATAACTCTGTACGCAGCTACACACTCTGTGAGTTTGCTCAGGAGCAGGAGGTGAACCATCGGGAGATTCTTCGTGAACACTTGAAGGAGGAGAAACTCCATGCCAAGAAGATGAAGGTGCCTAAGGGGTCTGGGGTCTGATACTTCCCCTGTGTCAAGAAAAAGCAGAAAACCATCTAGGTCTATTGTGTTTTTCTTTTTTGTTTGTTTGTTTGGTTTGGTTTGGTTTTGGACTGTTGCCCTTGGTATGTAGAGATTCCACATCTTTCTAAAGAAGAATCTCAGATTTGGAATCAAATCTCAGTCTGAGACACTATTGTCTGTGGTGGGGAGTCTAGCAGAGACTCCCTAGACTTCCCTACCCTTCCCCCATCTATCACTGTTTAAAATTTGAGTGACTACTTGAAGACATTCAGGTCTGCCACCCCTGGACCCTTAGGAAGCACAGTGTTTTCCATTTCTCATCAAATGATTATCCATTGGCTTGATGCACAGAACAGGTGTTGGATCTTTTGGATCCTTTGAAAGGATGCTGCCAATTCTGTACCTCCCCTTGCTTCTAGATGATAGGTTTTAAGGTATAAACAATAGCCTTACCAAATAGTTATTTTGATGTGTATAGTACTGGGCCTGCAGTCTGCTGCTGCTCAGGAGAGCAGGGCTGGAAGGCCCACCTCAGATTTCTCTTTAATAGCTCCACATTTGCTCTTTGCACCACCTGGCACTCAGCTCTGGTTTCCACCAGTCTGCAAAATATTGCCCTCAGAGTTCCTAGTTCCGAGCTTGGAGAACACTGCTTCAGGCCTGGCCAAGTTTCTTGTGGGCTCAAAGCATGCAGACCCATGTTAAAACAGGTGGCTGCTTTATTTCCAGGGTCATGGGTGAAATCCTGATGAGACACACAGTGCAGGAACGTTGGAGAACCAGTGACAGAGGTTGTATATGAACTAATCTCAGTGCTCTGTCCCTTTGAGAGCTCTGCGTCTGCTGCCCGCAGTCCATGCCTCAAACCTTACACCTGTTTTTCTAACTACAGTGACATTCAGGCTTCCCTGTCTTCTGTCTGAGAAATTCCATCACTGACCTATCACCTTCCTGCTGCTATAGCAACAGCTGAGCAAATAAACTTGTCATCATTTGCCATGAAGGCTTTCTTCCCTTTCCTTCTGTGTCAAGAGAACACCCTTACTTTGGACCAGTTTACTCTTTTCTTAGAAATCTTTCCTATCTTTAGCACTTTATAGAAGAGGCAGTTGTTCTCAAAAATAATACATTTTGCATCTCTCATATGCCATCTATCATCTAATCTTTGTTTTCCCTTTGGACTTCCATCAAGAAAAACAAAAACACTGATGCTTTGCATCAGTATTAGTACCTATAATTTTTCTAACATTTTTATTACTTTCTTTGGCCTTTTAACCATATGGAATTCACTCTTAACAAATAGTATGAATTGGGAATCTAACATTTTTTTTTTTTCCCAAAAGAATAGACAGTTATCCCAGTACCATTTAATGACTAGAATCTTTCTCACTGATTTGAAGTGTTCTTCTATTAGGCTATATTAAATTCTCCTGTCTGTCTACATGGTTTCTTTCTATTGCATTTCTAATCTCTTTCCTTTGATAGGATATCAAGGAGGGGAGGGAGGTGCTTCGGAGGAAGCCAACCCTGGTGAAATGGGCAGGAGCAATGCTCAGGTCTGCAGGAAGGCCCCTCGTAGTTGGCCTGCCTGCAACAGAAATAATAGATGTGGGGTTCCCCAGAAGCGCCACTTTATTTCTCTCATTCCTCTTCTCACCTCCCACAAACAAACAGAACAGGTTTGTAGCTTATTAGCCGGGTCTGTTGCATCACATCTCTCCCAGGAGTTATTCCTTTACCAGCATTCTTCTGACTGGCTGATGAAATGAGCCAAACCCACCAGTAGCTTGGCTTTCATCCTGCCAGTAGCTTCCACAGCCCTGGGGATCATAAGGCCTCATTTTCTTTACCTGAACTCTCGAGTGGGTTTTCAGAACTCATTCAGCCACAAATTGTCTTCAGCCTGTCCTTCCACTCAGATCGCCCTTCCTGCCTCTTTGTCCGTCTTAGCCAGCAAACCCAGATTCCTTCCTGTAGAGAGTACACGCAGTATTATATTTGCCACCCTACCTCACATGCAGCTTTCCTTTGAAACCAAATAAAAAGGATTAGAAGGGAGAAAGAGGGAATTCCCTGGTGGTCCACTGGTTAGTACCTCAACGCTTTCACTGCTGAGGGCCCAGGTTCAATCCCTGGTCAGGAACCAAGATTCCTGAATCCATGCAGCATGGCCGAAAAAAAAAGGAAAAAGAATATATTTCTTTTAGGCCATGGGAAGTGAGGGCTTTCGTGGTAGCCATTGATAACTTGCTCACTTTGTTCTCCTCCCCATAAAATGAAGCTCTTCTGTCTATGCTCAGATTATTACTCAGACTGTGAGGATTCAGGTTCATTGACAAAGACACGATAGGTAGCCTCGTACTGCACCTTAACGTACTCGTCTTCCCGGAATTGTGGTGTGGGGTCCTTCGGAGTGCAAACTAACAGGTGTTTTGCAAGGCTGTTTACAGCCAAGGAATATCCATCCGTTGAAGTGCCTTCTCTTCATCCATTTATTAGATGGCAGGTACCTGAGGGGCACAAGGCTGGAAATGGAGGGTGTAACTGGGGGAAAATTGCCTTCTCGGGGGGAAGGTGAGATAGATTTGGAGAAACTTTGAGCCAGAAAGGTGGCGTCCCTTGTGTTGACGGGCTGGTGTTGGTGCTACACAGTCTTCCTGCCCTCCTGCTCTAGATTCTTCTGGACCGACTCTGTCCAGTATGGTAGGCACTTGCCATACCAGTGGCTATTCATACTTAATTAAAATGAGAGAAAGGGTAAAGCTCACTTTGTCGGTCGCACTAGCCCCATCTACCGTGCTCGGGAGCCACGTGTGTGCGGGACAGGCTGCCTGGCGTCTGCGTCGCGGCAGCAGGCTCGCTTGGCCTGACCTGCTCTAGTTGCGCCCGGTGAGGAGGCTGCTCTGGCACCTGACCTTCCTTCCTGTCTCCTGGCAGCTGACCAAGAACGGAACGGTGGAGTCGGTGGAGGCCGACGGCCTGACGCTGGATGATGTTTCAGATGAAGATATTGATGTGGAAAATGTGGAGGTGGATGATTACTTCTTCCTGCAGCCTCTGCCCACCAAGCGGCGACGCGCCCTGTTGCGGGCTTCTGGGGTCCACCGCATCGATGCTGAAGAGAAGCAAGAACTTCGAGCCATCCGCCTGTCACGGGAAGAGTGTGGCTGTGACTGTCGACTGTATTGTGATCCAGAAGCATGTGCCTGCAGCCAGGCTGGGATTAAATGCCAGGTCAGTCCTCCCTGGCCTGTGGTGGCGTAGTGACCATAGTGTGGCCTGACCGCAGGTGACCTGTGACCCCTGGCACCCGAGTCAGGGGTGTTGTCTGGTGTGGGTGCAGTAAATGTGGGGGGGGGGGGGCCCTGTGTAGGGGGTAGCACTCCCCATTCTACAGCCCTCCTCCACCAACAAAGAAAACAAGTATGGCAGGATTCTTAGGCTGTGGAGATAGGGATAATTTTTTTTTTTTTCCTGTGTCTCTCACCTCAGAGATGATAAGAAGCAGTTGTCAGCACCTGGAGGAACGGGGTTAGTAAGTTTCACATTTAGTAGCTGTCCTTAAATACTGACTGATTCCTTGTAAACAGAAGCAAAGAACTGAGGAAGGCTTTAGATTTTATCCTACAAATACTTCCTCATGGTACCTCTAGTCCACTTTTGTAAAAATCAGAATAGTCCTCAGAATCTGTAACTCAGGATCAGATTTGGGCTGAAATCCCCAGCATCCTGAAAGATAGCATCGTTTCCCAGAGAGCTTCTGACAAGAGACAGTTTGGAAGACAAATCTCAACTAGAAAATGGCAAAGAATATTTATCTGGAACCTGTATACTGAGGCTATCAGTCCTGAGTCCTTGGGGTAGAATTTATCCTAACCTTTTCTTATTTTCAGGTTAGTATCAGATAACTATAACAGGTCTGACCAGGTAATGCTTTTCAGACTAACTGCCATAACAAATTGGTCTGTTACACACAGGGCTGGGGATAGTTCTAAGAAATGGACTTTTCCCAAAAAGTGGAATGGAGAGTTCTAGAAGTTGATATCATAGGAAGACACTGTGTATTTGTCCATACTTATTGTCTGTTCGCATTTTTATTTTTGGTATGTGTGGGGTTTTTTCATCTGGAGAATTCAAAGGGGAGAGGAGGAGGTAGAAAGCATGTCTTTTCCAGATATCCCTGTTGTGTGAGCTGATCGTCTTGATGACTGCTTGCAAACCAAGCTGGCCAACCATCAGGGGAAAATGAAGCAAGGAGGGAAAACTGGCCATTATTTCGTTTGAACCATCACTCTAGCATCTTAGCAAACAGAGGCACTCACTTTTGCCTAGTTTCCCAAGAGTGTATTACCTTAGACTGGATAGGTCTTCTACGTCCTTTTCCATGCCTGTCGTCAAAGAACAGGCTTGGGCCCTGGCCTTTGGTTTTCTTAATAAAGTAGGTAAGTTATGGAAGAGTCTCAGGGGTCCCTGCATTTCATTTTCTCTGAGAATTGTCAGCTTTCAGAGAGTTCTCTCTGGACTTATAACTGGAAGGGCTCTTTGACATGCTCTTTGTCTATTTTTTTGTTCAGAAGAAACAAAGCCCACAGGTCACACTTACTAATTAGTGGCTGAGCTGGAATTAAAAGGCAGGTGGTGTGGTAGCTCACAGGGCAGGCTATTTTTTTTTTTTTTTTAAGGTTTTTAAACTTTTTATTTTGTATTGGGGTATAGCCAATTAGCAGTGTTGTGATAGTTTCAGGTTAACAGCTAAGAAACTCAGCCATACATATACATGTATCCATTGTATACATGTATTTATTCTCCCCCAAGAAGTTATGTTTTGAATCCGCTATTTCTCTTCTAAGAAGACCTCAAACTCTGACACCCTGTGTCCGCCAGCTGACGTCTCCTATCTCATCTGGCCTCAACCATCTTGTCTCCTCCTCAGGTGGATCGCATGTCCTTTCCATGTGGCTGCTCCCGGGATGGCTGTGGCAACATGGCTGGGCGCATTGAATTCAATCCGATCCGGGTCCGGACTCATTACCTCCACACCATCATGAAGCTGGAGCTGGAGAGCAAGCGGCAGGTGAGCCGCCCGCCAGCCCCAGAGGAGGAGCCCTCTCCCACCACCAGTTGCAGCCTGGCAGCAGCACAGGGTGCGGAAACACAGGACTTCCAGGAGTTCATTGCCGAGAACGAGACGGCGGTGATGCACCTGCAGAGCGCGGAGGAACTGGAGCGGCTCAAGGCGGAGGAGGACTCCAGTGGCTCCAGTGCCAGCCTGGACTCCGGCATCGAGAGCCTGGGCGTGTGCATCCTGGAGGAGCCCCTGGCTGTCCCGGAAGAGCTGTGCCCGGGCCTCACTGCCCCCATTCTCATCCAGGCTCAGCTGCCTCCGGGCTCCTCCGTGCTGTGTTTTGCCGAGAACTCGGACCACCCGACCGCCTCTGCCGTGAACAGCCCATCCTATTTGAACAGTGGGCCCCTGGTCTATTACCAGGTGGAGCAGAGGCCAGTCCTGGGGGTGAAAGGAGAGCCTGGGACGGAAGAAGGCCCACCCTCCTTCCCCAAGGAGAAGGATCTGAATGTCTTCTCTCTCCCTGTTACCTCACTGGTGGCTTGTGGCCCCACAGACCCAGCTGCCCTCTGTAAATCAGAGGTGGGGAAAACAGCCACTCTAGAAGCACTCGTCCCCGAAGATTGTAACCCCGAGGAGCCTGGGAGCGAAGACTGTCGCCCCTCCTGGTCCCCCTCAGGCCTCCCCATGTGCACGGACAGGGAAGAGGGCTGTGCAGTGGAGAAGACCGCGCCGCAGAGCGCGGACAGGCCCCCGGAGGAGCCTGCCCTGGAGCTCCCTCTGGCAGTGTGATGCAGGGGCGGAGACTGCCTCCCACCCGTTCTCTATTTATTCCCTTATTTTATCTAACACCATTTCAAAAACAAAACTGTAGAAGCAGCTGCTGCTCCTATGTTATTTTATTGGGGTCACTGGGGAAAGGGTGGGAAAGGATTGTTTGTACAAGTATTTTTTAAAGGGCCAACAGAACCAAGGAGACCAGCCCCAGCTCGATCAGGGGACAGTCTTGGAGCAGAGGAGGCTGCATCCTGAGCTTTCTGGGCCTTCGGAACAAAGAACTAGGATCTCACAGGAGGAGCTGGGTAATTCAAGCAGCTATTCACGTAGGGACCAGAACACGACAATTTGAACAGCATGACAAAGCCCCTTCCTCTCTTCTGAGCTCCAGGCAGGGTTAAGCTTACCTTCCTCAGCAGTTACTCTGATACCCCACTTTGGTGTATTGTAGTAATTCAGTTGAAATCGTCAGCTGGTTGAGGCTAGAGAGGAGGGGGTGAAAGTGTCTCTGCTTCTGTACAAAACCTCTAAGATCTATAAAAATTGAACCTGCCTTCCCTGACCCCCCTTATTTGGTAAATAAGTTAATATTTGACATTTTTGTTCTCTGACCTGTTCCCCACACTGGGGATTCCTGGTCTTAACTTGAAGTGTTTCTTTCACACGTTTTTAGGTACTAGAGTTAAATTTGTCTTTCCCCCTGCCCCTGCTTTGTCCTTTTTCCTTTGAAGGGAAAGAGCTAGATTGGCTGGGGATGTGGCATCAAGAGCCAGTCTTCCCTATGTGTCTAACCGCAGCTCCATCAGGCAGCTTTAATCTGGGGCTCACACATCCCATGGGAGGCCTATATGGAGTATTAACCTGTGTCCAGAGGAGGCAGCAGAACAGGCTGCTGTCTGGAAAGATGACTTTCTTTGTGCCGTGCTTGCTTTTTCACCCTAACCCCGCCCTGTTCCCCACCCCTCCCCCCAAAAAATTAAGCTTTAAAGGAATGTAGGATGTGGCAAGTTCACCAGCTAGTGTTTTTGTGTTAACCATTTTTGTTTTTTCCTTTTTTTTGGGTCTACCCTCCTGGTCCCTCTTGGATATACAGGGTTAGAGTTCTTCCATTCACATACTGTTCCCAAGAATGGCAAATGCTTATTGGCTCCCTCCATCTTGATATATAAAGATTGTAAGCCAAACCAGTTCCTAAATGCTTCCTGCAGCTCCCGGGTTCTAAGAAGTCACGTTCTAACTGTAACTTTTGAGGTCTATAGAGTGGAACTCAGATTTCGTTTGTACCTTTATTAGGGGAGACATGGTTCCTGTTCTCTCATGTCCAGTTTATGTTCCAAGATGTGCTCCACTGAACACTGAATTCTTTTCACTAGCAAAGTTATCACTGCCTCTGTTTTAATTTTTTTTTATGGCTCTTTGCCTCTGTTTGAAAAGGGAGGCAGTAGGGAGCAGAACACTCCAGCATCCTTCACACTGTGCTTCATTACTGGTATGGTTTGTTGAGCAGGAAATGACAAAGTACAAACTTTTTTTTTTTTGGTGGAGGAGGTAACTGTTCCTACTTATTTTGCTTATAAAGCCTTTTCTTGTGGGATCTTAAGGCCCCAGTGTCTGAAAACAACCTTTATGTATGTATATCACAGTAGCATTTCACCTATCAAACCTAAACTGAGCCTGAAAGTCCTTCTATTCAACATGGATACATCCTTTTAACTTATTCTGCCTCTCCTACTCATTCCTGTTTTTGCTGGTTTTCCATTTGGAGGTGAATTAATAAGCCACAGGCCCTTATCTCTCCTCTAGGCTCTCAAAACGGAGTCAGAGTCCTAAGCACCTGTGAAATAGGTGCTATCCTCAACTGAGCTACACTCCACCACCTTAGACTGGTCCCCTCAGACAGAAGATTGAAGTTTAGTTGGGAATTTGACTCTGGAGATGAATCTTTCTAGAAGTTTGTGTCAGAAGGGGAGGGTGAGTGCTGTATCTTCCCTCCTTAGGAGGGCGCCAGCCTAAGCTAGGAAGTGGATTCACCTGTTTAATAAGACATTTGGGATCAGACCAAGAAGCTCAAACTAATTAAACTCATTGCCAACCCCCAAGATAATAAATCCCTCCCTTCATTAACTACAGTTCTGACTCACCTGTCCCAACCTTTTAAATGCTAAATATTAACAATCTTGTCAAGCAAAGGGCCTTTTATGCAAGCTAGTCCATCTCGTTTCTGGTGCTACCTGAGCTGGACAGAGAATTACAGCGCATGGTTGCTAGAAAGGCTAGGCTGCTGACCACAAAAGCAGAGCTTCAGTCCTGCTTAGACTAGCTGGGATAAAAGAAATCCAGATAAGTCACTCATTACAACTCTTAATATTTTCCAGTTTCCTTTCTCACATACTGTACACAGGTAGTATGTTCAATGTGAATCCAAAGCTTGTCTGGTTCTCTGGAAAAAAAAAATTTAATTTTTTTTTGGCTTTTAGGTCCTTTACATTGTGATAATGCTGTATTTAAAGAAAATATTTAAATGTAATATTAAAGAAATATTCAAAAGAATGGTGTTTTCTTCTTTATCTTGGCAGACCACAATTCAGTTACTCTTAGAGAAAAGATGCTTCTCTAGTACTATATATAAAACCAATTAGGTCAGTTAAGGATTAATGTTAACAATAGGGATGTTTTACAATGGAAAAATAGAACATTCTATGGAGCATCAAGGGCTTCACTTGCATCATGTGCCCTTAGGCACCTCTTCAGCTGAAGTAAGTCTTGATCTGCCCTGTTGGAGCTTTTCTGACTCAGTCCCTACTCTTGGGGCCCACTTTTCAATTCCATGACTTTGTGTGTGTGTATTCCTGTTTACTGTCTGAAAATCCAGCAAGAGCATCAACTTCACATCAGTTTGTTTTGTTATTTCCATCCCATCAGAAGGTTCTATTCCAACCAATTATCTCTCCGTTAGGTTATGACAATCAGTCCTGTAAAAGTCGCATTACTAACTGGGGGACGTGTAAGTAACTTCCAGCAACTGGTTTCAGGCAGTCTTTACTTGAGTTTAAAAACAGTGCTTCATGCATTTACAATAAGTTACTACAGGTCACTGATATACACACAGAAAAGTTGAACCCAACTTACTATCTCAGTGTAGACCTCTGGGGATGGGCAGTGATTAGTACCTTAACAGGACTGATCCATGGGCCAAAGAAGGCAGCCACTGTCAGTTACAGAGGGATCGCTGCAACACAGTGGAGGTAGCAAAGAGTTTAAGATCCACAGGGGCTGTAGTACAGCCCAGAAATTAAGACAAGGGAAGTGAAGGCTGTAAACACTTGGGGAGAAAGTCAAGAAGCACTTGCATTTCCTTTTATCTTTTCCATTAGAATGTTCCCGTAAGTTATTCACTTACAGAAAAATAAAAGTGTTCAAAGGATTTGAAAAAACAGGAAGTGGTTATTCCAGCCCCAGTGAGGGGAACAACAGAAGCAACAAATCCCTATTTTTGGTCATATCAGAGTGCTGAGGGGCACCCAAGTACACGCTGGATGTAAAGGCTCCGGTATAAGCAGTGCTCCCCCCGCACCCGCCGGGACCTGTCTTGAACAAAAACAGCTGTGAAGATTAGAGTAGCGAGGAAGTCCTAGGCTAAATGAGGATTCCCTCCTGGGGCAAAAGCTCAGCCTCTAGGATCTGAACTTAAAACACCACAGTTAAGACCAGTAGAGAGGCTGCTGCCAGCTCCAGCGAATTCTGAGGAAGTTGGGATGGCACCTCTCATGGGCCACCCCACTAAGAGGGTTTCTTTCAGTTCCAGCTCCCACGTGGGCACCACGCCAAGAAGCCCATGGCACAGGTTCCCCTGTCTCCCGCACCTAACGGTGCACACAGACTTCGCTGACAAGTGCTGTTTGCTCCCACGCTGCTGGGCTGTGACTGCAGGACGCCGCCAGCCACTTCATGTCCACTCAGCGCCTTGACCCAACGTAGTTGATGGAAAGCAGGACCACGTTGTGTAGCAAGAGGGACAGCTCAGTTTCTGAAAACACCATCAACGTTAATGGTTTGGCCAGGGAACAGTTCGCCTTCCAGCTACCCTGTTGTGCAGAGCGTGATAACCAGAGGCAGGAAGCCAAGTACAGGGAGGTGAGACACCAAGAGGCCACTGTCCTCGAAGCCCCACTGCTCAGCTCCAGTCCCTGCAGGTTTGCTTTCTTTCAAGTATACCTGTATTTACTTGATTCTCATGTGATGGCAGCAGAAAATTCATTAATGGTAATGGTACTTAACAGCACTGTCACCCTTAGGATTTTTCTGGTAGAAGCTGGTCCTCAAGGGACATTTCTCAGCCACAAGGAGATTAGGAGGCCTACCCGGACATTCAGAGGCTTAGAAAATAACTAGGCAAAGGTTCCAAACGGCAGCCCCACAGGCCTAACACCCATCCGTGGATACTTTTCAGTTAGCTAGGTGAGTGTCTTTGTTTTGAATTTGAATGCCTTTGGACTAGTACTTCTGTCCTGGAACAATTCTGCTCTGTACATAGCACCCTACTCCAGTACTCTTGCCTGGAGAATCCCATGGATGGAGGAGCCTGGTAGGCTGCAGTCCATGGGGTTGCTAAGAGTCAGACACGACTGAGCAACTTCACTTTCACTTTTCACTTTCATGCATTGGAGAAGGAAATGGCAACCCACTCCTGTGTTCTTGCCTGGAGAATCCCAGGGACAGGGGAGCCTGGTGGGCTGCCGTCTCTGGGGTCGCACAGAGTCAGACACGACTGAAGCGACTTAGTAGCAGCAGCAGCACTCCCTCCCCAAGTCACGTGGCAACGTCTGGAGACATTTTTGGTTGTCAGCACTGGGTAGGGGGATGCTACTGGCATCTGGTGGACAGAGGCCAGGGATATCGCTATGTTGTCCTAGAGTGCACAGCACAGCCCCCCACAACAAAGCCATCAATAGTGCCAGGGTTGAGAAAGCCTGCTTCATGCTCAGACTCCCATAGTGCCCAGTCCTCCCTGTCTTGCACAGTCTACTTCATTAGCTGCCTGTAGGCAAGTGACTGTGCCCTTTCAATTAGACACACAAGTTAGATAAGGGTCTTACACTATTTAATAATTAACTCCCAAATTACCTTAGAAGAGAATACAAAAATGACTTGGCTTTTTGTTCCATTAACCGTAGGGATTTGTCTTACCTTTCAGGCTGCAGGAAATCTGTAGCCATTCTCCCAGCCAAGTTCGACACCTCTCTTCAGCAATATGGGTGGAATTCAGGCCACGAAGATAACAAGCCTATACCACTCAGAAGAGAAAACAATCCTTAACTATCACAGGGCGAGTATGTCAAGGAAGTGTGAACCCACAAAGAATCCAAAATCCCCTCTAAATAAGTTAAAACCTCAACCCTACAAGAAACCTTTCACCATAGCAATATGAATTCTGATGGACAAGATGAGAAGTGGAAAGGCCTATATAATCTAAATCAGTAGATCTAAAATGTAGCATTCTTGATTTTTGAAGGACCAGAAGAAAAGACACATCAACGAAATTACTGCGGGGAGTTCCCTCCCACGAGTTAAGTTCAGTCAAGAAAAAAGACTTAGAAATGAAATGAGAGAATGAAGAGCCTGGACTCTGATGTAATGAGAGACAGGAGCTCCCTGGAAACTCCCAGCCCGAGAACCCACCAAGGACCACGGGTTGATACTGCAATGAAGCACTTACCGACTTCACCTCCTGAGCAGTCAGCTGGCCAACCCCCAGCTTTGCCAAAGCCTTGTCCAGCTGGTGGATTACAGTGGTGTGAGTCTTTAAACGGTGTCTCAATAAGACAGAAGGCAGATAAGGTGTGAGAAGCATGGCTCGACTCAAGGCTTTCTGTGACACAATACAGGGGGAGAAAGTCAACTCAGTGTTACTGTAACACCTGGAGCGAGGTGAGGCCGTGGAAGAGAGAAAGCCTCAAAGTGCTCACCATCTGCAAAGCACGGAGCTGGTCCATGCCCAGAGGATGGTTAGCGAAACACTCTCTCAGAGCCAGGATATCATGTACTGCTGGATGGGTACCACGTTGCATCTTGGGAGAGGTAAGAGATGGGAAGATGTTAGGAAGGTCCTGACTAGCCCTTTCATTGCATCTACCAAGATTCTTGGTTTGCAGGAAGGCTTAACTGGAGGAATACCTTGGTGCACAACTCTGTCATATGCCACTGGAGTCCTGCATCAGAAATGAGAGGGACAACTTTTTCTAAATAACAAAGGATTGCTGGGTGGGACTGCTTCCGGAGAGCATGATAGATATCTAAGAAATCAATTTGTTGCTTTGGGGTCCAGAAATGTTGGATCAGCAGTTGCCTAGGAAACAGGTACCTGAAAAGAAAAGGAATCACAAAGTCACTTGCTGAAACTAGCATCTTTCAAAGTGAGCTAAGAGCATTTAGCAGACATGAATGCTAGGAGGAAGAGATGGAAACACTTTTTCCCTATCTTACTGTTCTTTCCTGAAAATGAGAGTCAGATCAAGGTTTAAAGATACACTGAAGCCCGATTCAAGCAATATTACTGAGGTTTATGTAAAAGGAAACAGTGTAAGAGACTAGCCTTGCACACAGCAATCAGACAAATGACTCCTTCTGAGCCAAAGCGTGTGAAGAACATATTTTGGACAGAGCTTCAGAGCTGGAGAGCATCACTGTTTGTGATGCTGACAACTTCAAACTGTTCACTGTCCCTGTGTGCATACAAAACGGAATTTCTTTAATTCATTTCTCTACAAATGTAGTGGTTTTAAAACATGGTCACAAATTCCCTGCCAAGCTTCTCATTGAGAAGTGAAGTCTAGTATCCCTGGCTTTTAAAATACAAGTGACTGCATCCATCAAGAGAACAGAGCAGAATTCAGTCTTTGTGACTTTCAAGGCTAAGTTTTGAAAGGTCATGCAGATTCTTATTTGCTGAAACAGTCATTCTTGGAGCCCTGAGCTGCCATGTCAGAAGTCCCACTATCCTGAAGCTACCACACTACAGAGGTCACAGGTAGGCACCTGAGTTGACAGTCCCAGTCTTCCAAAGCCATCTCTGCTAAAGCACCAGGCCCAAGAGTGACCTTACACTGTCCTGACTAGTCCATTCACCAGTTAGGTGTTACTGAGGAACCTCTGTCAACACCACATTGGAGAAAAATCATTTACCCACCTGAGCCCTGCCCAAATTCCTGCCCCATAAATTCATGAAAATGGTGAATGTTTCAAGCTTTTAAGCTTTGAGGTTGTTCTATAGCAATAAATAACTAGCATAGCATGTAAGGTCATAGTTTAAAACTGTCATCTTTGGATATAAGGTAAAGTAATAAAGATTGATATTATCAGAATAAGAAATGCATTTTCTCCAGAAGGAAAAAAAAATGTCCTAAGTTGCTATGCCTCTCAGGGAGTGGGCTGTGTCTCTAGGGATGATGGAAAAGATCATTATCTTATTTCATATCACACACGAACAGCTAAGAGGCCAGGACACCTACTCCTACAGCCGTTCTAGTAACCCAGGTGGCTTTTATGAACTTTGGCCTAATGAAGAAACTGGAGCAGAAGTTTGATAACCTCTGCCTAGATTCTGAGATGGAAAGCTCTTAATTTGTAATTTTTTAAAAATCTACATATCTTCAACATGCTGGGGAGACAGAACTCTGTACTCACATTAGCAAGAAGACCAGGTAGTTGGCAAAAGGTGGAATGGAAAGAATACCTAGGAAAAGACACTTGGTGACGTCTCGACGAAACTAAGCAGAAATAAACACAGATGCAGTTTTAACCCAAGTGTTTGATACGATGGACAATCCCTCCACCCCACTATGCAGTAAACTTCTATTTTAGCCCAGATAAAGATCAAGGTTATTTCTATCTGCCTCTGGATAGAAATAACCTTGTTCCTTTAGGACAGAAGCCCTGACCTGTCTGTTCACTTTTGTATTCCAAACACTGTCTAGTACAGGGCCTGACATTAGACCAAATCCCTCAATAAATTCTTCCTGACCTGTAGAATGGGTCCTAGATTGTTATTCTCAGCTTCAAGTCTACCAACAAGTCATCACCAAATACTACCTCCCTGCTGTCTTTTGGATCCTTCCGTGTAGATTTTTGTATGTTCAGAAACAAACTGGATTTTACTGTTTACAACTTTTATCCAGAAAGTGTGCCAAAAACTCTATGGAGCTGTGTCTGGGGGGTGGGGAGGTGGCGCGGCAGTACGGTGGTCACAGATGAACTGATTCTGCCAAATGATCTGATCTTCTGGCAAGGGGCAATAGCTTGGTCAGTAGTGAAGAAAATAGGAAAGAAAAAACTTGAGATCTGGGTTAACTTTAATTATCTCACCATGAACTTCTGGTATCTGTCCTTGGTGCATACGTACCTGTCTCAAATGCTCCATCTCCCGGTATGGAAGTTGATGAAACTTTATATTATGCTTCCACATATTTGTCTTTATTCTTCTAGCCTTTTTGGCATCGGCCCATAACATCTGCAATCCTGCCTCATTAAAGGAGAGGACAGAGTGTGACATTATCCCAATTTGATTATCACAAACTTTTGCTTCATGTTCATCCACAAGACACACTTGTCCCTCCCTCTCTAACACTACTGTAAATCAAAGCTTTAAACTAGGTCACCTGAAACTCTTGTGAGGCTGACCTATATTTCATTTCTTATCCTTCTCCCTTCTGCCTCCTACTAACCTCTGCCCCCTATCAACCTCTGCCCCCAGAGTATCACCTCTCTTCATGCCAAGCTGGTGTTCTGTGATCTACCAGGGAATGGTCTCCCTCTTCTGCTTCATTACTCACTCCCTTTTTAAAATAAAAATTCAATGACCTTTAACATCAGTAAGTCTTGCCTAATTTATCCTGTGTATTTCTCAACCAGATATTAACTCATTTCCTCTCTAGAACACTTTTATAATTACTAGAATTCAACACATGTCTAAGATTGCATTTTCTCTCCATTCCAAGATAATCCTTACACTGATCTAGGACTTTAGTTTTTAAAAATGCTTTCCTATTTATCAATGAAATGGTATAATATCTAGGTTAGCTTCAAGGTAATACAGGAGAAAGCCAATGTATAAATGAAATAAGACTGGTGGCCAGGAGTCAATAATTGTGGAAGTGAGGTTGAGAATATGAAAGTTCATTATATTACTCTACTTCTGTGTATGTTTAAAAATTTCCAGAATATAAGGCTTAAAAACAAACAACCAAAATGCTTTCAGACTTTTTGTTTGATTCTAGTATAAACTGGGGAGCAGACAAAGCAGCCACTCTTATCTCCACTGTAGAGCTTTTACAAGTCCATGAAGCTAGTAGTAATTATGATAATATTCAGGGCTGACAATGTGAAAGTTAACTACAATTGGTATTACAATAGAAGTACAGAGTATAATAGTTATAGCTACACTTACTGAGTACTTACTATGAATCAGGTCCTAAGGAGCTTACATGTAAGAATTTATTTAATCTTCATAACCATGCAGTCGATGGGTAGGTTCTACTACTACCCTCATTTTACAAATGAGAAAACCAAAGAACAGAGAGGTTAGGTAACAAGTCCAATCACTCAGGTAGTGTGACAAGCTGGGATTTGAACCCAGGCAGTCTGGCTTCAGAGTGGATGCTTGACATTATATCATCTCTTAGTAACTAGCAGAGCTCTGATTTTAACTCAAACATTCAGAAACCAAGTACATACAGTGCTCTTTTCACAACATGCCACCGAGGAGAAATCTGTGACAATATTAAACCACATTTTCGTACAAGCCAAGTGAACTGATAAATCACAGGGCAGGTCTGTGCAGCTATGGATCTCTGCCTTGTGCATGACAAATAATTTCTACTATAGGCAGATGTCTGGTTAAGTGCAAAAATACCTATATTCCTCTTAGGTGTTGTGAGAAGCCGTTTCTCATATTACCCTTCTAGAAACATCCTCAAAAAGCTCTAACTTGTAAGAAGTAGTTTAATGCTCAAGCATTTATGAAACACAAGACACACCAGCTCACACCCCCATGCAGAGCCGGAAATGATCTTACTTATTCTGACACTGCCCAAGAGCTGATCCAATGGATTTTTATTTTAGTTTTGTCTTTACCTTTCATGAAGATTGTATACAGGACATAGAAGCGGGGGAAATGACGACCCAAGAAACGATGGTATTTCCCATTAATCACTTTTGTCTTGGTCACCACATAAGAGATCAAGCTCTTCACATCTGCCTTTGGAGAAAGATGAAGCTTTGAAGACCTACAAGGAAGATGAAAGAGACTATCTGGGAGCCAGCCCTGGAACCTGCTTCTCCGCTGCTGCTGCTGCTGCTAAGTCACTTCAGTCGTGTCCGACTCTGTGTGACCCCAGAGACGGCAGCCCACCAGGCTCCCCCGTCCCTGGGATTCTCCAGGCAAGAACACTGGAGTGGGTTGCCATTTCCTTCTCCAATGCATGAAAGTGAAAAGTGAAAGTGAAGTCGCTCAGTTGTGTCCAACCCTCAGCGACCCCATGGACTGCAGCCTTCCCGGCTCCTCCATCCATGGGATTTTCCAGGCAAGAGTACTGGAGTGGGGTGCCATTGCCTTCTCCGTGCTTCTCCGCAGGGGTCCGTAAACGTAAAACACAGGCTTCAGAGAATGTATGCTAAGACCTGAAACTTCTGAAATCCAAGGAAGATCTTGAGATCACGGAGAGATAAGCAATTAGACTGAGAAAAACAGATAAGGCAGATAAGAGGCCAGACAAGAATGAATATCGGGGGAGTGGTGAGCCTGGAGAAAGCAGAAGGCCTGAGGGACAATTTGGGCAGCAGGCTAAAGCCAGAGAGGTGAGATCCAGGTAAGCAGCAGAAAAATCTTGAGCCGAAAAAGGTCGGCTCAGGACACGTGGAGAATTCAGGCAACACGTGGCGCTGAGAACTGAGAGGGTCAGGAAGCCAGGTCTCTAGCAAGGATAGGGGTGCGACTTCTTAGCAGAAGAATAAAAATCCAGGGGCCAGGGCGTGGAGCCCTGAGAATTAAGACAGCATGCAAACAATATTGAGACACTGGCAGGGCCTGAACGTCAAAAATGTTTTTCTCTCTCCAAGTCCCTCACCGAGGGGCCCCCCAGGTCAAGCCAGAGCGAACAAACTGCAGCCTTCGGACGACATATAGTCCAGGGGGCACCGCCGAACCCCACAAAGCAGCCCGACCCCAACACACTCTGGACAGCGCCATCTTCACAGCGAGGGAGGGGCACACAGGGGAAAGTCGTCTTCAGGTCAAAGTTCCCGTACGTTGCGTTCCTTCGCCAACGCATGCGCCTTTCCTGAGAGCTCATTGGTAAGCATAGGCCGCTCGCCTCGCGCGCCCCCGCGGCGAGCCGTGGACGCGAAGGCTAAGAGCGGAAGGAGGTTTGGGATTGGATACCACCAGCACTTCCTGGTTTAGAGGCGCCGGAACCCGGCTATCCCAGAGGGAGGGAGGGAGTATCTGCCCGTGGTTGGGATGTGGTTCTGCGAAGTTCGCTCTTGGAGGGTCTGGGGACCCCTGGAGAAGCTCTAGGGACTCCAGGTTTCCTGGCACCGTCGCCCTTGTTTTCTGTCCGTGTGGCGCCAGGCTTTGGGGCTTTGGTGCCAGAGGTCGGTTAGGCATGGCCTCTGGCCACGGCTCCTCTTTGGTCCTGGGAGGACCCCCGGCGCCCTCTAGTGCCAGTCAAGGTCTGGCCGCGAAGGTTGGCGGTCTGGGAGCGGCCCCTGCGTGGACCACTTACGCCGTTCCCTTTTGTGGGCGTTTTTCAAAGTAGGTCTGTGGGAATAATGTCTTTCATTAAGTGCCTCCTGAAGACCAAGCTTGGGTCTCAACCTGAATGTCACTTTTGTGAGAGGCTGTCTCTGACCAGAAGGACATACATTTTCTCCCATCACCCCCCCCCCCCCGTGTATTTTCTTTATAGCATTTAACCACATCGTTTATACGTTTGTTTCTTTGGACCAGGTGCCTGAACCAGCCTGAGGGCAAGCACCTTCTTGCCTTAGTTACTGTTGTACTGTACCGCCACCACTAGATGTCATGCTTGTCGCCTGAAGTGAAGTCGCTCAGTCGTGTCCGACTCTCTGCGATCCCTTGGACTGCAGCCCACCAGTCTCCTCCGTCCATGCGATTTTCCAGGCAAGAGTACTGGAGTGGGGTGCCGTTTCCTTCACCAGAGAAGCTTCCCGACCCGGATGGAACCTGGGTCTCCCGCATTAGTAGTTGCCCAATAAACATGTTTGACTACATTCATTAATCCGTGAAATTGGGAGAGATTGCTAGAAGTAATGTTGCAGGAAAGGGGAACCCCAGGTAGGGCCAGAGAGTGGGTTTTCATCTAATAATTGGAAATGAATTGTGTGAGGAGATACATATGCTGACAAAGCAAGATACTTTATTAGGTAAGGGCGTCTGGACAGAGAGCAGCAGGGTAAGGGAACCCAGAACTGCTCTGCCACTTGGCTCAGCCTCAGGTTTTATGATGATGGAGTTAGTTTTCTGGTTGTCTCTGGCAGATTATTCTAAGGGTCCTTTCTGGTGGCACATGCATCACCCAGCCAAGATGGATTCCAGTGAGAAGGATTTGGGGAGGTTGATAGGACTTATGTAAGGCAGGAAATGGATGGGCTTCAGTCTAGGCATTTATAGTTGGGCTATTGTTCAGCTTCCTGGGATGAGCGCCATTCATTACCAGCCGCCTATGCATTTCCTGAAGCAAAAGACAAATGGGCTCTAGGACTACATATTTATAAGTGGACTCCTGTCTATGTTTTGAGATCTCAGCAACAGGAATAGGGTAAATAACCAGACATTAGGCATTTTTATGGCAGGGACAGAGTGGGACTAAACCCTATTAAAAGACTATAAGAGTTAATCACACACCTCCCATCCTTGGGGCAAAGGAGACGTTTCACATGTGCAGAAAGTCTCCTTGGGGGTCAAAAGGAGGGGGGAGCGCCACTGCATGATATGTGACGCTAATACGTGATCCCATAGGCTCCTGGACTGAAATCTATCTTGGAAAAAACCTGTGCACTCATAGTGGGGAGGGTCCTAAGGCAGGTCAGATATGGAAAAAAACCAGATAATTGGCTAAAGGTAAACAAAGACCTGGAAGAACTGACCTATGTAAATGACTTAACTACCTCTTCACTACACTCCTCCTTATTCAGGGAGACACCCCACACCCTTTCTATCCTGGTATGCATCTCTGGCTTGCTTCTATCTTAACAAACTATTTCTCTCTGTGTTCTCCCACTTTTGGTTGTGCTATATCTCTAAAAATAAACTTTGTACCTGCGTTTAGTTTTTGCCTCCGTGAGAAATAAATTTTTTCACTGGGGGCAAAGTTCCAGGGAAAAATAGCTCTACCTCTAGCCCTTGCTGGTGTGGTGGCTAGATTCCAGATTTTCATCCAGGCTACTCAAGTTCAATTCCTGGGCAAGGAATTAAGATATCATTTTACACCACCGCCCATTGCTGCCTTGCAAAAATCATACAGATTGGCATCTCCTCTCTTTCACCTTTCCCAAATTCTGGTTGGTAGTAGCTTGTAGTTCCACTTCCTTACCAGGACCTCCTGTTTTAAGATAACTCATGCAAGTGGTTACTATCTTTCCTGATCAGGTCAGTGGTTCCCCTAAAACCCCCATGCTGAGACTTCATTCTCCAGATATTCTTTGGGAACTGGGGCACGGGTCTCTTTGTTCTGTAACTACTTCCTGCTGAGAGTGGGCATAGCCCTGCCTAGTAGAAATCTCTTGCCACCTGATTTAAATCAAGGTATTCTGCGCCTCAAATTAGCATTCATCCTAATAGTAACAGTTGAGCCTGAAGCTGTTGGACCCTGTCTGAAATGAACCGTGTAAACAGTTGAAGCAGACAGTGGCCAAGCATGAGGTCTAACAGGATGGTCATCGCTGGGCCAAGCAAAGGAAGGCAAAATTTGGGGTGAGGGCTATAGGTTGTGTGACTTTTCCTCTGATTATTGGTGGTGCAGTTAACAAGGCAGTGCTTCAGGAATCTTGTGCTCAGCTTGACCTTACCATCCTCTGCCTGGGTAGGGGCTCCAGTTCTGCAGAAGAACTCAGAAGTATTGTTAGGCATATTCCTTGAGGAGGAACCAGGACCTTGCCCCAAGGCTGTACCACTATTCGACTATTCCTCCCTGGTTTTTACTTCACCTCTCTTCCCTGATTAGCAACTGTGTGAATTTGCCCTTTGAAGCTCAGGAAAGGTCCAGGAGGCTGAATGAAGTTTATATCCTACAAATAAGAAACAGGGGACACGGAAAGGATTTGTATTCTGGAGCCCCAGGGAGTCCTGAGTTTTAGGAAACTGGGTGATGATAGCTCTGGCCATTTCCCGCTAAAATGAGGCATAGTCCTACCTCAATTTGGAGAATAGACACTGAATTGGAAGTATTTCTGAGTTCTAAGTCCTGGGTCTGAGTTTAGTATGATTAAGATCTCAATCCCTTGGGAATTTAGGAGACTAAGCCTGAAACTCAGTCTGGACTTGCGCTTCAAGGGAGACTTGGAACGAGATAGCCAGTTGTTTATTTTTTAATTTTTATTTATTTATTTTTGGTTGCACTGGGTGTTTGTTGCTGCATGTGTACTTGCTCTAGTTGCGGCAAGCGGGGGGGGGGCACTCTTCATTGTGGTTCACGGGCTTTTCGTTACAGTGGCCTCTCTTATTGTGGAGCATGGGCTCTAGTTGTGGCACACAGGCCCAGTAGCTCTGAGGCATGTGGAATCTTCCTGGGCCAGGGATCAAACCCATGTCCCTGCATTGGCAGGTGGACTCCTATCCACTATGCCACCAGGGAAGTCCTGCCTGTATCTAATTTTATCTAAATTTTAACTCCTGATGTAGTATTAACAGGAGCTATTGGCCATTACTTATGTCTCCCCTTTTTGATTAATATCTGATCTAAAACAGTTTAATTCTCTAAAATATTTAATAGTTATAAGAAGATACTGTTAGGTAGTTAGGAAGCAGGAGTCCAAAATGGGGGTGGCTAAAAGACAAGGAAGGGAAAAGCCCGCAAAAACAGAACAAAGCAAGGTCGAAGCTAGGTCCAAGGACCGGAGTGAGGACCTCAGGTAGAACAAACAGCACTCCTGGCTAGCCCAATTTACACAGGGCAGGCCCAGGGGGAGGAAGAAAACATATAAAAGGAGGAGCCAAAGGGCTGGGCTCTCTCTTCTCTTGGAGTCTTTGGGTCAGCATTCCCTCACACCTTGAGGATGTGTTTTCCTGCTATTTTCTAAATAAAACTGAGCTGTAACATGGAGCTATAACACTGATCTGTCTAAGAGCTATAACACGGTCTGTTCAAGAACTTAGAGCTGTGATATACCGAGGGCTTAAATGTCCGTCGCTTCAAATTTTTGTTGAGATGAGACAGAACTGAGGAGATTACACTTGCCTGACCTTGAAACCATAAGATTGAAGCTACTAGTGGACACTGATTTGAGAATGGCTAATGCCATTCTAAGCTAGTCTGACATAGCTGTTCTCAGCTATACAGGAACGTGTCTGACATCCACAACGGTCCAACGGTCACCTAATTTTACCTTGAATGTCTGAACCAGTTACTCTGTTTTGACTTTCGAATGTATTAACATTTCCCTCCTCAATGGATGTCAAATCAGATGTCACTGTTAACAGTCTCTGTGCCTTTCTAGATACAGAAGATGCAAGAACTTGGGCTCATAAAATCTTCTAAAAATAGTTATCTCAAGGTCTGTTTTGCCAGTTTTTCTCACAGCACAGAGTGCCTCATTCCTGGTCTCCACCCTGAACTCCTTTCAGGGGCTGTTGAAGGTCAGTGGCCACAGGGGCCATTGACTGAGCTGTTTTGGTCCGTGGTTCCCCTAACAGTGGCATTCAGCTGCTTCCAAGAGTTAATAATCCCCCTGAGTACATAGGAATATTCACCTACCATGAGAGGGTTGGCCCATGTTTCTCTTAACTGTTGCTTCTGAAGTCATGTTGCTGTGCACAAGCAGAGCTGGAGCTCTGCCGTTCTGGAGGCGCACTTGGGAATTCCCAAGCAGGCCTTGCAGGCGCACGCAGCTGGGCTGCCTGGTCTTCCCCCAGGAGGCTCGCTTTCCCCCATGCTGTGCACTCGGCTTCCATGCGGGGGCGCCACGCGCCTCCTGGAGGTCTTGGCTCAGAGGCTGCTTCCCTGAGCTGGGGCTGTGGGCAGGAGCTCAGACACGCAGGGGCAGGCCCAAACCACTTGCACACGTCTGTGCTGGGGAGGAGAGCCCTAGGGAAACTACGTCTGTCAAGCACTTGCAGGCGACCACGGACTCAGCCTCCGGCTTGTGGGGCTGCATCCCCACCCTGTGCTCTCCATGCTGCGCTGAGTCCGTGCGGCCAAACACCAGCTGGAGAAGCCTTCCAGTTGGGCTTCCCTTCCGTCTGACACAGTGCTAACTGCTGGAGCCCTTGGCAGTGTGAAAGCCACCGGCCCCTAAACCCTCCCCAAGGATGCCTGGGCCCTAGGTGCAAAGGCAAGGCAGGAGAGGAGCTGAGGCCAGAAAGGTGCCAGTGGCGTCTCCCAGCCTGGGGCAGCATGCTCCTTCCTGGGCAGTAACACTAGCAGCGAGGCAAGTCTGGGCAAGTCTCGCCCAGGGCAGAGCAGCCTCACACCATGGACTCAAGTCCATCCCATTTGGACCAGGGGTCTAGGTTCAGGTCTGAGCCCTGCCGTTCCCTTTAGCGCGTGTGTGACTTTGGACACGTCACTTTAGTTATAAGTTTATTTCCTCTACCATGGTACCTATTTTTATAAGACTTCTTTGAAGACCCAAGAAGAAGACTGTTGTGAACGTTCCCACAGTATGTATTGCTTTATGGGTCACAGAGCATTATAGTTGCGTAGGTTGTTTATGCTTGAACCACTCATGTAATGAGAGGAAATTTTCTATAAATGAGCGTATTTCTGCAAGGTGGGGATGGGTGGGGCAGAAAGTTGACGAACGCATGATTTCCATCTTCAGACAATTCCTAAGTCCTCTCAACAGCCCTCAATGTATTTCTCAAGAATGTTCAGCTCTAAGACTTCCCTGGTGGTCCAGTGGTTAAGACTCTGCACTTTCAATGCAGGGGGCATGTATTTGATCCCTGATCACAGAAGTTCTGCATGCCGTTATGTTGTGACAAAACAAAACATTGTTCAGCTCTAAAATTCTAGAATATCCCAGAAAGATGGGGCTAAGATCAGAGACAGGTTTGTGGAGGAAACGAGAAGGAATTTTACCTAGAAGGATGGACTAGAGAAAAGGTGTTTCATGTGGTAATACAATATGACAGGCGCACACAGGAATTCATTCATTCCTTCCTCAAATATTTATTTACTATATAGTGCCTCTCCCTCCATACCCCCTCACCTTAACATGCACACACTAAGTCTTGTCAGCTCTGTCTTCTCTTTCTTCAGTAATCCAGCTTCCTTCTAAGTGACAAGCCTCTAATCTAAATTGCCAGAGGAGCCTCCTTACCAGTTTCCCTTTCATCTGTTTTGGCCTGCTTCCAATTCGCTCTCCATGCTGTAGCCAGAGAATGCCTTTGAAGTTGCAAATCTAAGATTGTCGCACCCTTTTGTAAAACCTTTCAAGTTTCCTCTGACTCCAAGGATAAAGTTCAGACTCCTTAACCTGGCCTACAAGGTCTTGCATTACTGATCTCAGCCTACCTTCTCGGCCTCATCTCATATCTCATGGTATCTCTTTCCCCTTAGCTTTCTATGCTAAGAACCACTGACCTTTCAGTTCTAGAATAGGCCAGACAACTTTATGCCTCTGGGCTTTTGCACATGTCAGTTCAGTCAGTTCAGTCCCTCAGTGGTGTCCGACTCTTTGCGACCCCATGGACTGCATCACGCCAGGCTTCCCAGCCTATCACCAAATCCCGGAACTTGTTCAAACTCATGTCCATCAAGTCGGTGATGCCATCCAATCATCTCATCCTCTGTCGTCCTCTTCTCTTCCTGCCACCTTCAGTCTTTCCCAGCATCAGGGTCTTTCCCAATGAGTCAGTTCTTTGTATCAGGTGGCCAAAGTATTGGAGCTTCAGCATCAGTCCTTCCATGAATATTCAGGACTGATTTCATTTAGGATTTACAAATGTAGCTCTCTGCTTAGCATTTCTTCCTTCCTTTTTCCTCTTGGCTTGTCTTTCAGGTTTCAGTTGAATTTGGGTAGGTACTGTGTGTCATGGTTGTTCTTAGTGTATAAACTCATTTAATCTCCACTATAACTTCAAAAGGTAGATACTATTGTTGTTGTTGTTAGTTGCTAAGTTGTGTCTGATTCGTTTCTTACCCCATGAACTATAGCCCACCAGGATCTTCTGTCCATGGGATTTCACAGGCAAGAGTACTGAAGTGGGTTGCCATTTCCTTCTCCAGGGGATCTTCCCAACCCAGGGATAGAACCCTTGTTTCCTGCATTGGCAGGCAGATTCTTTACCATTGAGCCACCAGGGAAGCCCCTTATAAATAAGGAAAGAGAGGTTAAATAACCTACTCAGTATTTGAGTTAAAATTTAAACCCAGACCAATTGGGCACATGAATTACTGCTGCCCTGTACATAAGCAGCATGATTATAGGAGACTTTTAACCCCACAGACTTAGATTCCCAGTTATTCATCTTGTAGCTAACTAAACTTATCCTTCATAGTACTTAAATAATCAATTAATTAGTGGTGGCATTATACACTTAATGATTCCTCCCTGTGAGATTCTAAACTCACTATATTTCCAGTTCCTAGCACAGTGCCTTGCACACAAGCAGTGCTCATTAAATATTAAACGAATAGATACCTTAACTAAAGAGCCTCTTGATGAAGGTGAAAGAGGAGAATGAAAAAGCTGACTTGAAACTCAGCATTCAAAAAACTAAGATCATGGCACCTTGTCCCATCACTTCATGGCAAATAGATGAGGAAAAATTGGAAACAGTGACAGATTTTATTTTCTTAGGATCCAAAATCACTGTAGTGACTGCAGCCATGAAATTAAAAGATGTTTGTTCCTTGGAAGAAAAGCTATGACAAACCTAGACAGCGTATTCAAAAGCAGAGACGTTACTTTGTGAACAAAGGGCCGTGTAGTCAAAGGTATGGTTTTTCCAGTAGTCATGTGTGGATGTGAGAGTTGGATCATAAAGAAGACTGAGGACTGAAGAACTTCTGCTTTTGAACTGTGGTGTTGGAGAAGGCTCTTGAGAGTCCCTTGGACAGCAAGGAGATCAAACCAGTTAATCCTAAAGGAAATCAACCCTGAATATTCATTGGAAGGACTGATGCTGAAGCTGAAACTCCAATACTTTGGCTAGCTGATGGGAAGAGCTAACTCATTGAAAATGACCCCAGTGCTGGGAAAGATTGAGGGCAAGAGGAGAAGGGGACAACAGAGGATGAGATGGCTGGATGGCATGACTTATTCAATGTACATGAGTTTGAGCAAACTTGGGGAGATAGTGAAGGATAGGGAAGCCTGGTGCACTGCAGCCTATGGGGTCGCAAAGAGTTGGACATGACTTAGCAACTGAACAAGTACCTGAACATAAGGTAATATTTTTCCTCTCAGATTAATTCCTCAGGGGGGCTTCCCTGGTCTTCCAATGGTTAAGAATCTGCCTTGCAAGGCAGGGGACACCAGTTCAATCCCTGATCTGGGCAGATCCCACATGCCACAGAGCAACTAAGCCCTCGCTGATCTTGCACTCTAGTGCCCTTGAGCCACAGCTACCAAAGCCCGCATGCCTGGAGACCATGCTCCCGTGCTCTGCAACAAGAGAGTATCCCCCACTTGCTGCAACTAGAGAAAGCATGCAAGAAGCAGCAAAGACCCAGCTCAGTTCAGTTGCTCAGTCCTGTCCAACTCTGCAACCCCATGGTGTGCAGCACACCAGGCCTCCCTGTCCATCACCAACCTCGGAGCTTGCTCAAACTCATGTCCATCAAGTTGAAGATGCCATTCAACCATCTCATTCTCTGTCATCCCCTTCTCCTCCTGCTTTCAATCTTTCCCAGCATCAGGGTCTTTTCCAATGAGTCAGCTCTTCCCATCATATAGAGTTTGGAGCTTCAGCGTCAGTCCTTCCAGTGAATATTCAGGACTGACTTCCTTTAGGATGGACTGGTTGGATCTCCTTGCAGTCCAAGGCACTCTCAAGAGTATTTGCCAACACTGCAGTTCAAAAGCATCAATTCCTTGGAGTTTTTTTATAGTCTAACTCGCATATCCAGACATGACTACTGGAAAAACCATAGCTTTGACTAGATGGATCTTTGTCAGCAAAGTAATGTCTCTGTTTTTTAATATGCTGCCTAGGTTGGTCATAACTTTTTCCCAAGGAGCAAGTGTCTTTTAATTTCATATCTGCAGTCACCATCTGCAGTGATTTTGGAGCACAATAAAATAAAATCTGTCACTGTTTCCATTGTTTCTCCATCTATTTTCCATGGAGTGATGGGACCGGATGCCATGATCTTCGTTTTTTGAATGTTGAGTTTTAAGCCAGCTTTTTCACTCCTTTTTTACTTTCATCAAGAGGCTCTTCAGTTCCCCTTCACTTTCTGCCATAAGTGTGGTATCATCTGCATATCTGAGGTTATTGATATTCTCCCATCAATCTTGATTCCAGCTTATGCTTCATCCAGCTTGGCATGATGTACTCTGCATAAAAGTTAAATAAGCCTGGTGACAATATACAGCCTTGACAAACTCCTTTCCCAAATTGGAACCAGTCTGTTGTTCCATGTCCACAGACCCAGCATAGTAAAAAATGTAAACAAATAAATAATTTAAAATATAATAATTCCTCTGAAAGGAAGTTTCCTTATATTTCTTGTTCTTACAAAGTGTCCTATTGTAGGTCCATGATCTCCAATTTATATGTGTATATATATATATGATATTTTGTTTTGAATCAAAATATTGCTTGGGAGGATGCAGCCTGATACAACCTCAGTCAGTGCTACTTCTGCAAGCTTATAGAGGTCATTGGATGGAATCACTTAAAAAGACAGGAGTGGGAGTTCCCTGGTGGTCCAGTAGTTAGGACTTGGCACTTTCACTGCTGTGGCCTAGGTTCAGTCCCTAATCAGGGAACTAAGATTCATGCAAGCTGCAAGTGGGGCAGTGTCACAAAAAAAAAAAAAAAAAAAAAAAAGCCAAAAAATTTAACACAGACTTAATGAATTATCCTGGGGTTAGGACCTCACAGTTTTAAGTTTTAGATGTTGCTAATAAGTCTTTAAAAGCAATATAAAGAAATAAAAAGCAGTAGGACTTCCCTTGTGGTCCAGTGGTTGAGAATCCGCCTGGCAATGTAGAGTACATGCATTCAATCCCAGGTCTGGGAAGATTCCACGTGCCATGGGGAAACTTAAGCCCTCAGGCCTGCAAACTGCAACTACTGAGTCCACGTGAGCTAGAGCCCATGCTCTGCAATAAGAGAAGCCCCTTCAGTGAGGAGCCCATGCACTGTAACTAGGGAGTAGCCCCCACTCACCACAACTAGAGAAAACTCATGCAAAGCAGCAAAGACTCTGCCAAAAAAAATTAGTAAAATTTTTCTAAGAAAGCTCAGGATTATTGGAGATGATTGACATTCAAAAATAATTATGTTCTCATGTAATAGATGTTGTAACAGAGAAACGTCAAGGTACAGTGAAAGTTAAAGGAAGGAGTAGTAAATTGCTAAATTCTGGTGGTGACAAGGTCATCCATGAAGGCTATCTTTTTTGGGGAACAGGAGAAGCTCATTCTCAGTGGTTGATGAAGGGAAGGAGAGAAAAGAAAGGCATCTACTAAATTTTATATGTTTATATATATTTATGGGACTTCCCTGGTGGCTCAGTTGGTAAAGAATTCGCCTGCCAAGCAGGAGACCCAGGTTCAATCCCTGGGTTGGGAAGATCCCCTGGAGAAGGAAATGGCAACCCATTCCAGCATTCCTGCCTGGGAAATCCCATGGACAGATGAGCCTGGCAGGATACAGTCCATGGAGTTGCAAGAATCAGACATGACTTAGTAACTAAACCACCACCATATATATTTATAGAACAGTTTTGAAAACTATATATAGTAAATACCATTAGCCTCTGACCCACCCCTTTCATTCTAGCTGTTAATCTCTATGTCCCAAAATGCTTAACTCCTGTTGCACAAAGATATCCAATACAGTGCCCAACTCAGACTTTCCTGCATTAGGGGTTGGGGGTAGGGGTTACTCTGAGAGTATCCAGGAGAGGCCTGGGAAGGTGTGTGGTGTGGTCTGACATCAACAGCCAAAGATACGTCTTGTCCTCTGGTCTCACCATGAAGAGAGGAAGATTTGAACTACATAGTGGAGGATAAATTGAAGATTGACTGGCAGACAATGGAGGAAGGACTTTGAGAAGAGGGAATAGATTATGTGAAGACCAAAGGCCGAAGCTTCAGGGAAAGAAAAATCTCTTTTGCTAGTGTTACAGCAAAATGAGTGAGTGAGTGGCCTCATTCAGGAATGAGTGAGTGGCCTCATTCAGGAATGAGTGAGTGGCCTTTGTCACCACATACCTGTTGTGGCAGTCCAAACTCAGGTTGGAAAAGAATTTCCAGACATAGCGTATTGCAGAAAGGACTGAGTTTATTAAGAACAAAGAGCAGAGATAATGTGGGTGCTGCAAGAACTGCAGGCCGACCTCCTGACAGGCCAGGAAGAGCCGACGCCGTGCTGTTAGAACAGTGGGTCATCTCAAGGGAGAGCTGACCAAAGGGAGAACAGAGTTCATTTCTGGGAGATACTGTTAGAACAGCAAGCCAGCCCAAGGGAGAGCTGACACTTTTCATGGGTTAGTAGCCAATTTTTATAGTTTCAAGACAGAGAAAATTCCTGCTGGAAGGGTGGCATTAGGTAATTGGTTAGAGTGCTATACGGTAAGTACAGGGGTGGGTATTTTTGCCTAATTTAAGATCAGGAAGCTGATCTGTAAAAAGCAAGGGGGCTTTTGGCAATGGTTACAATGGGGCTCAGTCAGTTCCAGGGACCTTAGTACTGGGCTTTGCTTCTGTGCCCTTGGTGTGACTCTGGTATGGGACTCCATAATACCAGCCCAAGAGGCCTGCAAGAGTTAAGCAATCTTGGTTATTTTTGAGCTATTACTACCAACAAACACTCGTAGCTGGACTTGTCCCTCAAAAAGCTAAAACAAAGCTAATTGCTCTCTTGACGACGTATGAATTGTACTCTGCACCTGGCTTTCTTCTCTCCCCTATACTCTCTTGTAGCATTCTACATTTCAAAAAAGATTACAAGCTGGTAGCTTTAGTGACACCAGACCCCAGCTGCTGAGTTGCCGGATGCCAGCTGTGGCTATTTTGAAACTTTGCCAAGAAAAGAAAAGAAGCAAGACCTTCATGAGGATAAAAAAATCCTCTCCCTGTTATCAAGAGAAGGGGGCGCCGTCTCCAAACTCCAAACGCTGTCTCTGTATTCCTATTCAGCATCAGTGGACAGGGAGACAATATTTTGGCAACACTAGTACAGATGATAGACACAGTGATTTGTCGCCTCTAGATACTAGTTTATTGAGTTTGACAGGCTAATTTCAGGCAGATTATTCTTCAGGCACTAAAAAAAAGAATCGCAGGATGAAAGAATTTTAATAACCAGTGGTTAATGCAACTTTATGATACTCAGAGCAAGATTAAAAACTTCATAATTCCATTTATTTTTTCTTATGTGTTAAAATTTTTTCAAGGAAAAGAACAAAGAATATTATAACATCCACATATCCACCCAGAATGAATAAATGGTATCATATCTGTTTTTTCCTTCCAAGTCCTACTTGTTTTCCTTCCTTTAGGTATCCCTTTTATATTGGTCTACTTCTAATGCTTTAAAAAAAATACATGTACTATATACTACTTGGGGGGTGTGTGTGTGTGTATATGTATATATACATATATACTTGGGGATATATACTATATAGTATTTTTAAATGTTTGTAAAATTCATATAATTCATTTAGTGTGACATTTTTGTTTTGTTCCCCTCAATTCTGTTTTCAAAATTCATCCACATAGACCAAGTTCATTAATTGTAGCTGCTGTGTGGTGTTCCATCACTGGAATACACTCCAATTTGTTTATTTGCTGCTGATAGACATGTACTTCATTTTCAATGTTTCATTATTACAAACTCTACATTACAGGGAACAGGCTCTAACATGTCTTCTTGTTTTTATTAATGAGAGTTTCTCTTAAACAGTGTTTCAGAATGTTTTTCTATGTAACTGTAACTCATAGTGAGAAACATCTTTGATATCAAGACCCTGGTCATGTATGAAATAAATGTTTAATAAGATGATACCTACTTTTGCTACATGCACTCTATTTTCTGTTCTATTCCTTTTTTGTAAAATGCTGAATGTACCCAATAAATTTATTCATGACCTACTAATGGATTGAAAAATACTGCTGTAAGGCTGCAGATTTTCTGGTTCCAAAGATATGTGCATTTTCAACTTCAGTAAATATGTATTGTCAAGTTGCTCTCCAAAGTGATTGTGTCTGTTTTATAGGATACGAGACTCCTAGTTTCTTCACGTCATCGCTAACAGTTAAAATGATCAGACTTTTAAGTTATTGTGAATCCAATAGATGTGAAATGAATCTCATTGTTGATTTTGCATTTTCCCAATTACTAGAGAGGTAGAGTAAGTTTTTCTATATATTATTGGTTATTTGGAATTCTTCTTCTGGAAATTATCTATTCATACCTTTGTCCATTTTTCTATTGGGTTGTTTATCATCTTTATTATTGTTGTTGCTGGTTTGTAGGAATCCTTTACATATATCCATCTTTTTCTAATATACTTGTATGTTGCAGATAACTTCTCCCCATTTCCCCTTCACTTATATTTTTACCTTAAGATGTCTTTTAGGTAGGAGGTTTTAAATTTGTTATAGTAAATTTTATCAAAATTGCCCATTTTTTATAATTTGATTTAAGAAATTAGATCATGAGTATACTCTTTTTTTTTTTTTCCGATAATTTTGAAAGTTTTGTTTTACAACTTTAGGTCTTTCACTCACCTGGAGTTTATTTTGCCTGTGCTTTTTCTGTCTTCTGAAACTTTTAGTGCTCACCGTTTGCTTCTTCACCACAGTTCTCTCTAGTGTGAAGTCTCTGACACTCTAGCCATCTTACCTCCTCCCTCTGAGTCTTTCTCTTAGAAACAACAGAATGGGGACATAAGTAAGGATCCAGCTTTAGAAAACTAGCTCTTTGAAAGCCTGTAAAGAAGAAGGGGCAAACCTGAGGTAAAAGGAGACATCAAGAGGCATCCCTGCAAAAGATGGTACACTGACTTACACTGGGTGGCCCCTTCTTCATCCTTCACACCAGGACTAGGAACCCCAGATTCCTGCAAGAAGAATTATGCTTATGGGGAGAAAGAAGTGTTTCAGAGGAGGGGCCCTGAAAGAAAGGATGTGCAGACTTGAGACAGGATCCTATGTCCTATGACTTTTTTAAAAAACTTTTTGTTTTGTATTGGGATATAGCCAATTAAGGCTTTCCATGTGGCTCAGCTGGTAAAGAATCTGCCTGCAGTGCGGGAGACCTGGGTTCTGTCTCTGGTTTGGGAAGATCCCCTGGAGAAGGGAAAGGCTACCCACTCCAGTATTCTGGCTTGGAGAATTCATGGACCTTGGAGTACATGGGGTCACAGAGTCAGACAGGATTGAGCGACTTTCACATAGCCGATTAACAGTGTTGTGATAGTTTTAGGTGAACAATAAAGGGACTCAGCTATACATACATACATACATACATACATACATATGTATATATATATATATATCCATTCTCCTCTAGTTATGTCCTAAAGTCCTTCTACATCTACTTTCTTATTTTATCTCTCTCCCCTACCTTCAAACCCTGTGAGATTTTTTTTTTGTCTTGGACTGGAAGACTGTGAAAGTGAAGCATATAGAGTCACATAGAAGTTTTTGGTGAATTTAAGGAAGAGCCAGGTCTCCTATCATCAAACTAGAAGGTTTCAGGCAAGCCCAGCTTGAAACCAAGTTGTGAGAGAAGACTTGTAAGAGAGGAGCAGTATCCCAAAATTACAAGAAGTAACCTTTGATTTCTAGTGTAATCTTGGCAGTCAAAATCATCAAAAAGCCTTTATTGGGGCCTCCTTGCAATGAGCAATTCAGGTAGACACTGAAATAAATTTAGAACATATTGCTCACGAACATATTCTAAGAATTCACACTCTATGAAAATCAATATAAGCAGATAAGCAAAAGACATACCTATATGACAATAAAGAAGATGTGGACCAATGGACAGTAAAGTATTAACATTAAACATGTCAGAAGTCACTGCAATTCAAGGAAAAGAACCTTTCTGGGAGAAGAGCGGAGCCTGGTAGGTGATGAGGGTTCAAGTTCAGGGAAACTATTACCGACCAATTAGGGAGGGCAGGTCTCTTGCCTTCTGACTTCTTCCCCTCCCTTCTACCCATCACACACATGCCCCACCCCAAGCCTTTCCTCTTCTAGGCAACATAACCCTTGCCAAGGCTCAAGATCAGAAGAAGTTTTACTTTGTGTTAGTCTTTGATTCTGAATTAGGGACCTTTACCCAGCATCAGTAGGAACCACCCTCAGGAGCCACTTTGTGCTCCCTGGCACGTCCACAGCAATTAGAGCAAAAGGACAGAGGTAAGGACACTCCTGGAGGGAAGGTCTCCCCACCCAGCTTTGGCAGGGTCACCCGGGATCTCTACCGTCAGCCTTGATACTCACTGTGGCACATGGCTCATTACTCTACCTGCCCCATTTGCTGAGCTTCTCCTGCCTTTGGTTTCTGTGGGAAAATGGAAGCCCTTGTTCCAAGGTACTCTCAGGGCAGGCACCTCTGCACATTCAGCAAGATTCGTCGGTGTCTCACATAGCTGAATCAATATTAGAAAGACTCCAGGGATTTCGCAGTTTAATATTACTCTCAGAATATTACTGTCAAATGTTCTAATGTGGGAAAATAAAGGACTAATATGTTCACATATACATGCAAATATATGTGTTACTAAATGTACATGCATTGCTCAGGCGAAAGTCGTTGGCTCTGTCTCAGGGTCTTCACACTCTCTTTTCCCTCTGCCTGGAAGTTCTCCTCCAGATAGTTATTCCTGTGACTTGCTCTCTCACTTGTCAGGTTTATCCTTCAAAGTGAGGTCTTCCCTAACCAGTCCCTCTAAAATAGCCCTTATCTCCCACCTCTGGCTCTTCCTGCTTCTTACTGTGCTCTTTAAATTTATTTCTGAAATAGAATTTATCACTGCCTGACATATACTTACTGACTTATTGTCTTTACCCATGTCCCAGAATGTAAGTTCCCTGAGAGCAGGAATTTTGTATGTCTTTTTTGTTTAAGATTTTTTTGACATGGACCAATTTTAAAGTCTTGATTGAATTTGTTACAATGTGGCTTCTGTTGTTGTGTCCTGTCCCACGCTTTGCGAACGGGCTAGCACACCAGGCTCCTCTGTCCTCTAGTATCTCCCAGAGTGTGCTCAAATTCATGTCTGGTGATGCTATCTAACCATTTCATCCTCTGCTGCCCTCTTTTCCTCCTGCTTCTGTTTTATGTTTTTTTTTTTTTTTTTTGGCCATACGGCGTGTGGAATCTTAGCTCCCCGACCAGGGATTGAACCCACACAGCCTGCATTGGAAGACAAAGTCTTAACCACTGAACCACCAGAGAAGTCCCTGTATGTCTTAACTGCTACTATTTTCCAGTGTCCAGAACAGTATCTGGCATAGAGTAGATCCTCAATGCTATGTTATATGAATGAAATAAAATGGAACAAACATGTTTGTGTGTCCTCATTCTAATGTCGTTTGGTGACATTAAACAGAAGAGACTGGGATGTCTTTCTAAACTAATCCTATTCGGCTTTGGAAACTTGGTCATTTTGAACCTCTGACCCTACCTCTTGAGAAGACTCCTCCCCAACCTCTCTTGAGTACAGGTGACTCACCCTCTAACTCCAAGGGTCAGCTTATATCCTAGGTACCCCTGACCACTATTTTCGGTTTAAGATGTGGCTCATAACCCAAGTTAGGTGTCAGACAGAGCCCTCCCTGAGATTTTTGCTGGAATGACAAGGGAAAAGATATCTATCCGCTAGTGGTGAGGATTCCATCAGCCGAGAGCTGCCCTTCCACCATGCAGGCAGAACCTGTCTGAGAATAAACCATGCTGGGACTGAAGTAGAGCCCAGAGTGAGAGGGAGTTAGAAAGAAAGAGACTAGTGGATGGCGAAGGTGAATGTGAAGTCGTTCAGTCGCGTCCGACTCTTTGTGAGTCCCCATGGACTGTAGCCTACTAGGCTCCTCTGTCCATGGGATTTTCCAGGCAACAGTACTGGAGTGGATTGCCATTTCCTTCTCCAAGGGATCTTCCCAACCCAGGGATCGAACCTGGGTCTCCCGCATCGTAGACAGATGCTTTACTATCTGAACCACCAGGGAAGTCCAGATGGTGGTGGCTTGGTTGATATTATCTGAATCCCCAGATGAAGCCCTGTCCAAGTTCACTGTACCATTGGGTTATGTGTATGATTCACTTCTCTTTGAGCATGGTCTGAATTGGGTTTCTATCATGAGCAAGCAGAATCCAAAACAAGGGACTTTGCTCGTGGTGCAGTGGTTAAGACTCAGTGCTGTCACTACTGGGGCCTGGGTGCGATCCCTGGTCGGGACACTAAGATTTCTGCAAAACTCAAGGTGAAGCCAAAAAAAAAAAAAATCTAATGCCCATTTTGCTGTATAATTTATATTACATCAATTTTCATTTGTTTACTAAATGGCACATGCAGGTTTTTACCTAAAACTTTTGAACATGTCTATAGCTTACAAAATCATCTTGTATATATGTATCACTTAATTTTAGCACAAGTATGTGAGGTTGGGTATAGATTATTCTTTTGGTTGGCTAGACTGAAGCTCAGAGAAATCAAGCAATTTATCCAATAACAAACAGCTAATAAATGTCAGAGCAAGAACTCTAAGTAGGTCTTTGGCTCTAAATCCAAGGCCTATTCTATGGCTTCTCAGCTACTTAAGTAACTGTGAACTTTCTTTCTGAATTTCTTCTTTGTTTCTCTATTTTGAAAAATTTAAAAAAAAAATTTTTTTTTAACCACGTTGCGTAGCTTGTGGTATCTTAGCTTCCCAACCAAGGATTGAACCCACACCTTTGGCACTGAAAGCACCAAGTCCTAACCTCTGGACCACCAGGGAACATCCCCCCTTTTTTTTGTCTCTCTTAATAGAAGAGAAGCTCTCTTAGAGATAGGACATTACTCTTCACCTTGAGTCTCCCTGGAATAAGTGGGGCTCAGAGTGGAGGGTTCATTCTCACTGAATGCAAGGGTAGAGTTTGCTAGGTCTGTTCTCTCATCAAGGAGTTTGTAATCAGCTGCTGAAATAATGCATATGGATCACAATGGTGTTTTTCCACTTTTTTTTGACTGCTACAGTAAGAAAAATATTTTACATTAACCCAGTATACACACACATATTATTAAAATAAAGTTTCACAAAATAATACCTACTTTAGTGCTTGTGACATTCTCTGATATTTCCTATTCCATTTTTTTTTTACAAATTCTAATTGTGACACACTGAATTGATTTCATAATCCAATAATGTATTGAGACTGAGTTTGAAAAGCATTATTATAGGTCATATACGTATAAAGTCAAATCCAAGCTAAAGTTCACATCCCATGAGAGTCAGGAAAGGGTTTAAAGGGTGGGTGGCATTTGAGTTATATCTTGAAAAATGGACAAGATTTCAGTACTAGAAGCACAGGTGGAAGTAACAATAGGAGTCAAGCTGCAGGGTCAGGCAAGCTCAGGATGTGTTCGGGATGGAGAGAATATGATATGCAACTGGAATGAAAGGTTTGCACAGTGGAGAGGTGAGAGGTGGAGTGGAAAGAAGGCTGGAACCATGGCATGGGAAACCTTTAATGTCAGATGAAAAGTCTATTCTTTATTTAAGTTTGATAATGTGGGCAAAACATCTTCCACATGGCACTCAGTCAGTCTGTGTTCCCTTCCCCTTCCTTCTCCTTTACTCCGTAGGCAGTAGGGAGCCTTTGGTAGTTTCTAAGTGGGGAAGAGAAATGATCAGATTGACCAGGAGGATATGAGGTCATTGAGGTCAGAGCAGTGGAGGCCTAAGCAGGAAGGTGACAGCTGAAATAGAAAGACAGGAACACCTGACCTGGGCAGATAGGGTATAGTCATGAGCATTGTGTGATGAGAGAGATGATGAGGAATCAAGAGAGCTTTTCATTGCCAAAATTCCAGAAGCTGCAAATACAGGGAAATTGTTGGAACAAGATGGTGTGAGGAGAAAGGAGGATAGCTTGGGGTGCAGCAACGTTGAGTTTCCAGCTGGATGTCCAGGGAAAGAGACAGAGGCGGCTGTAGCTTGGGGAAGGAGGCTACAGAGACTAACCCTCGGGAGTCATCCTCAGGAGGCTGAAATGCTTCTGGGGCTTTGAAGCAATGCTGCCAGGCTTGGAGTCTTCCCTAAGGCACTGAGAGTGCCCAGGACAAAGTCCTGGCCCTGACAGAGGATTCTAGATAAAGAAATAGCCAAAGCAACTCCATGGGCTAATGCTACAGGAAAGGGAAGAATATAGTATAGGGTGACACAGAAGACACACTTCACTCAGAGACTGGAATTACAGAGGGCGTTCTGGAGGAAGGAACACCTATTTATTTATTTGGCTGTGCCAAGCCTTATTGCAGCATGTGGGATCTTTAGCTGTGGCGTGTGGAAACTAGTTCCCTGACCAGAGATGGAACCTGGGTTCCCTGCATTGGGAGCATAGAGGCCCAGCCGCTGGACTACCAGGGAAATCCCTGCTAGAGGAAGGAATATCTAAAGTGAGGCATCAGAAACTTCCCTAGTGGTTCAGTGAATAATAATCCACCTGCCAATGCAGGGGACACAGGTTCGAGCCCTGGTCCCGGAAGATTCTACATGCTGCTGAGCAACTAAGTCCGTGTAGCACAACTTCTGAGACCGAGCTCTAGAGCCAGAGAGTCGCAGCTACTGAGCCCACGTGATGCAGCTACTGAAGACTGTGGGCCTAGAGTCTGTGCTCTGCAACAAGAGAAGCTACCACAGTGAGAAACCCAAGCACTGCAATGAAGAGTAGCCTCTGCTCCACACAGCTAGAGAAAGCCCATGCACAGTAATGAAGACCCATGTAAACAAACACACAAAAAGAGTGAATGGGCTTTCCTGGTGGCTCAGTGGTAAAGAATCTGCCTGCCAATGCAGGAGGCACGGGTTTGATCCCTGGTCTGGGAAGATCCCATGTGCCACGGAGCAACTAAGGCCATGTACCACAACTATTGAGCACTGGAACCCAGGAGCTGCAAACCCTAGAGGCTGTGCTCTGCAACAAGAGAAGCCACAGCAATGAGAAGCCTGTGCACCGCAGCTGGAGGGTAGCCCCCACCCTCCACAACCAGAGAAAGGGCCATGCAGCAACGAAGACCCAGCACAGCTAAAAATAAAACAAATAGAAAAAATATGTTTTAAAAAAGTAAAGTGAGACATGAATGG
The DNA here is from genome assembly GCF_014754425.2 of Oryx dammah. Taxonomy (NCBI): domain Eukaryota; kingdom Metazoa; phylum Chordata; class Mammalia; order Artiodactyla; family Bovidae; genus Oryx; species Oryx dammah. The sequence continues at coordinate 88,543,789 of NW_024070213.1, read as the reverse complement.
TGCGTAGGAGTTAGTCAGAGGATGGGCAGAGCCAGAATGCTGTAGCATAGGCACAATATGTGAAAAGACAGGGAGGTAAAAGAGAGCGTCAGTGCATTTGGGGAGCAAAAATTACAGGGAGTATCCTTGTGAGGGTGGTATCATACTCAGTTCAGACAAAGAAATGAAACAAAGTTTTAATAATTTACCCACGATTTCTCAGTTGGCTTGACAACAGTATCCTGGTCTATTTTACCCTTAAGAGGCTGTTCTTACTCTCACTGCCCCATGAGTGTCTCTAATGCTGAGGGGGTCCCCAGTATTATCACACTGAAACTCCGGACAGATTGCTTAGAATTAGAAGAGGACGAAAGGAGTGAATCTAAGGAATGCCTACATGTAAGAAGTAGGAGGAAGAAAAGTCCCGGTGAAGGTAGGAGAGAAAGACAATTCAAACAGAACTACTCAAACAGTACAGTGTGATGGAAGCCAAAGAGAGAGTTGTAAGAGGAATGGTATCACATTTCAAAGATGGAGAGAGTTGTAGAGTAGTGGTTTCTGACCCTACTTGGCAATGATCTCATTTAGCTAATGAGAACGTAATTTCTAGGGGAGAATTACAAAAGGATGGAAAAAAATGAGCATTAAGGAAGCAGAGGAGTGAAGGCCACTTTTGCAGATACGTTAATTTCTGGATACAGGAAGTCCTAAGAAGCACAGCCAAGCTTTTTGCAGGGGCAGTATTGTAACCAATGAGGTTTATCCGAGGCACAATTATCACTAATTGAAGAAAATAAATAAGTAAAAAGAAGGGAAGCCAACTTCGAGATAGAGGCAGTCTGTTATTAGGAAGTGATCTTGGGATAGACACTAAGGGAAGGGAAGGAAGCAGTCTGCAGTAGAGAAGTTGAGCTGTGATGTAGGATAAAGGCTGAGCAGATCATCAGAGCTGTCCCTGGTTGGGGTGAGAGGGGTGAATCTTCACCTTCCCACAGAGATCAGTCATTTGATGTGGGCTGCCTGAGAAAGGGGTAAGACGTGACTCTCGAGGCCAGTAGCATTCTCATTCCAAACAGAAATGTTAAGTCCTTCATTCTCAAAGGGGAGACTTTCTGTGCATTCCAGTGTCATCAGAAGGAGAAATATTTTTAGGATAAATACTTCATTTTATCTCTCTTACCAGGTGGCTCAGTGGTAAATAATCTGCCAGCCAATGTGGGTTTGATCCCTGGGTTGGGAAGATCCCCTGGAGGAGGAAATAGCAACCCACTCTAGTATTCTTGCTTGGAAAATCCCATGGACAGAGGAACCTGGCAGGCTACAGTCTACAGGATCTCAAAGAGCTGGACATGATTTAGCAATTGAGCACACATAAAAAAACTCCATTTTGGAAATAGATACACAAATATAAACAGATATAGTATAATTATTCTTCATTGCTGGACAGCCATAACATATTAAAACAATGGGATGATACATTTATGGAACACCTTCTATATATCTGGCCTTTGTTAGCACCAGGTGTACAAGATAAAATAATTGCCCCTATTGAGAAGCTTACATTTTAGTGGGAGAAGAAAGCACGAAAACATTAATCCATAGGAGCTGTGCTTATCTTATTTGTACTGTATCTGTACCACCCATATTCTGCCTGATATATAATTGATTTTCAATAAATATATTCAGAATGACTTAGTGCTAGAGTAGAGTAAGAAGTGTTTGGGTAGCAGACAGAATATAGGGCTAATGCTGCCTGGAGGAGGGCATCAGGGAATGCTTCAACAGAGGGGGATATCTTAATGGAATAATAGTAATGGGCTTCCCAGGTGGCACTAGTGGTAAAGAACCCGCCTACCAGTGCAGGAGGCAGAAGAGACATCGGTTCCATCCCTGGATTAGGAAGACCCCCTGGAGGAGAGCATCACGATCCATTCCAGTATTCTTGCCTGGAAAATCCCACGGACAGAGGAGACTGGCAAGCTACGCTCTATAGGCTCACAAAGAGTTGGACACGACTGAAGCGACCTAACACATACACAATAATAGTGACAATAAAAACAACAACAGCAATAATGAGTTTTCCAGGTAAGGAAGGTATATGACTATTAACGTAACTGACGCCATCATGCCCAAGATGTCTTTCACTGACCCAACCCAGGACTGTACTGTGCTGTGAATCACTTCTCTGTTGTCAAGTGTTTTGTAGTTAATAGGTACTGTTTAATAATTGTTAGGATCAGGTGGCCCCTATGCTCTGTTGATCCTCAAACAATGCAGCCTTTGCTGAGGTATTCCCACGAGACTAGTTACCCATTCATAAATCTTGCCTTGGGAATGCAGGTCCTGTTTTGAGCACCTACCCCCATACTCTAGTTTAACAGTAAAATTGTCCCAATGGACATTGTGGTGTGGAATGTAGTTTTAAAGGCTTCTGGATCATTGTTTACCCAATCCCACCCTGTGAGTAAGTTACCATATAATAAACGGAAATATGATTATATGGAACTGCCTGTCTTGCTTTCCTGTCTCAAGATGCCATCTCAGTTTGATGGGTGCTTTTTGTTCCCTCTGTCCTTCAACGAAAAGGTAGTTGTGGAAGGACTTAGGAGGGGGCTTCCTGGGTGGCTCAATGGTAAAGAACCTGCCTGTCAACGCAGGAGACACAGGAGATGTGGTTTCCATCCCTGGGTCGAAAGGATCTCCTGGAAGAGGAAATGGCAACCCACTCCAGTATTCTTGCCTGGAAAATTCCATTGACAGAAAAGCTTGGCAGGCTATAGTCCATAGGGCCCCAAACAGTCGGACACAACTAAGTGACTGAGCAAATATGCACGGGAGGAGTTAATATCGGCCAGTTGTTCAGGGACTACAAAAGCATGAACAAGAATAGTGGGAGCGGGGACGAGAGGTGAGCATGGAAGGAAAAAAGTCTCCTATTCAAATAAAAAGCACACATCATACGGATACAGATTAACATCTACACAGAAATCGGTTGGCTATTGTGGTAATGTGAAATGTTCAGTGAATTTACATGAATAGACTTTTACAAAACATATCATTTCTGAACTTGAGATCTGAATGGAAGGAAATTGTTTCAGGTGTGTAAGATGGAGGTATTATGGTATGGTAGTTGGGATGCTGGCTCTGGGATCTAACAAACTGTTATTCAAAGCCTGGCTCTACCACTAACTTGCTGTTAAAACTGAGTGAGTTACAGTCATTCAGTCGTGTCTGACTCTTTGCGACCCCATGGACTGTAGCCTGCCACATCCTCTATCCATGGAATTCTCCAGGCAAGAAAACTGGAGTAGGTTGCCATTTCCTTCTCCAGGGGATCTTCCTGACACCCAGGGATTGAACACGGGTCTCCTATATTGCAGGCAGATTCTTTACCATCTGAGCCACTAGGGAAGCCTACTATTAAGAGACATTTCTAAGTATAAAGACAGGTTAACTTAAAAAGTGTCAGCAAATACATGCTTGACTTTATCTTATAATCTATAGACAATACAGTAGAATGTGTGGTGAATCCATATTCCTTTTCCAAAGGAATACTGGAGACAGAGCAGCAATAAAGTTATAAATGACAATCAACACTAAGATGAAATAATTTAGATGAAGCTTCTCTCTCTCAAAGAGATGGGGGCTGGCAAGTAGTCAGGAAGGAAATATAATGTGCTTTTGATTTTGTATGAAAAATAATGTTCAGTTGCATGTTGCTGAACATAGGTCTGTTTTTGCCAAATAAGTCCTCTACTTCAAATTAATGTCCAAATCCTTTATTAAACCTCCGCTTCTGGCCTTTGTTTTGGAACGTGTTACTTCTATTGCCACCTCCTGATCGCTTAATTAACTTTAATTAGTTAACCTCCTTAACTAACAAATTACTCTCGCTCTCTCAGACTTAGGTTCCTAATATGCAAAATAAAAGATACAGTTCTTGCCTCACAAATTTACTGTGAAGATTAATTCTTGATTATAGCATATCAAATATATTGTTCGAGACATAATAAGAATTCCATAATGTTGTCAGTTACTATAAGTGCATTGGGGACCTAGCAGGCAAGACTGGAGCGTGTATGTTGGAAGCAGTTCCAGAGTAAAAGCCACAGGAGGACTATGGTAGAGTCTCCTTGTAAAAGGCATTTCTATTTTGGAAGTCCTAAACCAAAACAGGGTCTTTTCCTACAACAGGTTAGTTCTTGGGTAATTTCATATTTCTTCTTTTTTTCTTCTATTTTCCCATGAAGGGGGATAAATTGAGCCCAACCCAGTCTAAGGTAGTTTTGCCTTAGGAAACTTGTCTGCTGTAGAACAGGGACAAAGAGATAGGTCAAATAATAATGAGATGACTTTTAGTTCTGGAATGAAAGGATCTTCATCTTGTGATGCTACGGCTATTCTGTGTAGGAACTAGAGCCTCTTGCTGGAAGATGGATATGAATTGATTGCTCTTTTCTTTCTTTTCCATTCTATGGTGTTTATATCTTTTAGGCTTATTGCATGTTTTTATGGTACTAAGCAGATTTCCCATAAAACTGCCAGAAAACTTCCTGAAGGCAGCCAGTTCTTCCTTCCAGTAACCCCCTTATTCTCCTCACTCCCCTCCAGTGCCTCTCCTTTCCAGCTTTGCCTCCGGCTGGCTGACTCACCTAGGATATTTGCCTGAGGCAAGTTTCTCCACCATTTTTTCCCCCCAGATTGAGCAATCCTGGCTTTCTCTGGATATACATATCACACACATATACATAGCAGCCTCAGGTGTTTTTTGTTTTTTCTTTAACATCAGACACTGAGTCTTGGGTTTGTGTGGCTTTGTTGTCCCCCTGTTTATTACTGATTGACCTGGCTGATGCCAGCGGGTTCTTCAGATCTCAAGGGATGGACTGGGTGGCGTTTTCACCCATACTCTGAGACTCCCTATAATTACACTGGCACTGCACGTACCTATGTGGAAAATACTCACGGACTGTCAGGCTTGGGGTTAAGTGGTTTCAGTTTACGTCTCAGGGGTGCAGAGTCCTAGTGCACATGCAATCCTGGTTCAAGTGCCCAAACCAGCTTCACTCCAAGTGGGGGTGGCATCTGGGAAGAAAAGCAATTCCTCTTACTCCACCCCTTTCCACCACTGGGACACACAGGCTTGCCTTGAGCCCCCGTGAAATAAGACAAAGATGAAATCTTAGAATTAAAGTTTTCACATGCAATTAATTGTTCCTTAATATCCAGAAGTGGCAGATATATGATGCTTTCCTTTTCATGGCAGGTCAAAGATGAAATTTGATTATGCTTTGAAGGGTGTGGTTTGCTTCTCGAAATTCCCTGCAGTGTTTTTAACAATGTGTTGCCCAGAGCAAGGTAAGGGGCCTGTCTAACCAAGGGGAGGCGCACTTGTCTCCATATATAGAGGCAAGAGACAGGAGCGCCGCTGGGAGTCAGACCGAGCCTGCACAATGAAGAAACAGCTTAAGGAGGAGGCAGCCCCACAGTGTGAGCTAAGTAAGTAGCCAGCAGTAAGCATATAATAGCCCAGGGAATCTGTCCACCAGAGCAGATCTGGAACGCGATAAGGAGGCTCCAGCCATTTTATTTTCTAGTTGCAGTAGAAGTTCCCAAAGGAAAGGTTCTGCTCCGGAGGGACTTCATCAAGCCTTTCTGAAACACCCCATACGTGTTGCAGAGAGATTCTCAGAACTAATTTGTACATTTTCTTTTCTCCCTAGGAGAAATTCGGTATGGAAACCAGCCTGCATCGGATCACTGATGATGCTCAGATCAGTTTTTTTTTTTTGGTCCCTGAATTTGTTTGTATTTTACTTGGATTTTCCTTTTTGCAGTTTACTCTCCTTTTCTCTTCTCTTGGACTCTTTTTATCAACTAATAAAAATTTCTCCTAGCAGTTTTTACACGAAGAAAGATGTTGGAGGGTTTTATGCTTTTCTTCTCTAGGTCTATGACTTGGTTAGATAAGCTTGGTTACCTTTAAGGAAAGCGGTTATGGGGGCGATGTGGGGACCGGGAGAGAGAGGGGTCTAAGAATGTTTCTGGCAGCTGTAAAGGACTTTGTAGAAAATTAGGGTGGTTAGTCAGACTATTTTCTCCTTTCTGAAGCAACACTAGCCTGGTCCTCATCTTCAGAGAAGACTCTGGGATGTGCGATTGAAACGGGGAATGGAGCGGGACTGCTTTGGGGTAGGTGGAAAATGAAGTTTGGGAGAAGAAGCGAGGCAGCTGAGTAGGAGAGAGGAAAACAATTCAATGCCAAGACTTGGGAGTAGGGCATCTGATGCAGTCGAACTGGCTGCACTAGCTGAGGCTTCGCGGTTCCTCCCAGGTGTGGGGTGCTCTTGGTGGAGCAGCAGATACTATGGTGTGGCTCTGGGGGCGGGAGGTGGAGCTGGACTCTCATAGAGCCGTGTCTCAGAAGCAATGATCTTGTCTTCCAGGGCTTAACGAGGCCACGGCGAACTACAGCAGGAAACGTACTCGTCCGCAGGTTGCTAGCGGGGTGGGAGACTCCACAACACAGCGTGGGTTGGACGAGCTCCAGCACTAGCTCAGCCGCAGACAGCTCCCGCCCAGGTCTCCGTGGCCCCGCCCCCAGTCAGCCTGGAGTGGGCGGAGACTCGGGATCCCTGGTCAGCCTGCCACGCGCGTTGGCCGCTACGGCGAATATGGAGAGTCCAGCCAATAGGAACGTGCGGCTGCGATCCTGTCAGCCAATCGCGGGGCGTGTAGGGGGTAGGCTGGCGTGGCGCTGGCTCCAGGGATATGGAGCCGCTGGAGCGGGGACCGATTGTCAGGTGGTTGCGGAGCCGGTAAGGTGGGGAGCGGGCCAGGTCAGGGGTCACGCGGGCGCCCCGCTTTCCCGGGCTCCGGGCGGCTCGAGGGCCAGCCTGGGAGCAGGCGCCGCGGCCAGTATTTGGCGTGCTGGGCGCCAGGCGGGTTTGCGAGGGGCGGCGCGGGCTGGGAGGGCCTGGACGCGGGTTCCAGATGGAGCCGCATTCTTCAAAGGAAGAGCGAGAGGAGGGCGCCGGGAGGGGGAGCGGGAAGCGAACGCCGGAGGTCGCAGGGGCCTCGCCCCTTCCCCGCCGCGGCCTAAAGAGACCTCAAGAGAAAATGGCTGAACCCCTGGGCGGACCTGCCGCGGTCCCGGGACCCGTGGTCGAAGGTCTGCCGACCCCGCTTCACGCCGCGGGAGAGGCCGACGGACGCGGGGCAAGGTCCCCTCGGCCTCCTTATCTTCGGAGCTCTGATGCCCCGTCCGCTCCCTGGGCCTCCCGCCGCCGCACTTCAGCGAAAGAATTCATTTTACTACGGGCGACATCCGAGAAGCGCCTCTTTGTGTGAAGGGCCTGGACAGACCGCAGAGTCCTGGTGTGTAGATCGGTTTTAGGGCCGTTTGTGCAGCCTCCAGGCTCAGGAACTTTTGTAGGAGCGTTGTCGCACTGCGTGTGTGAGAAGGGTGGCTGGCTGCTCGACATCTGTTCGGTTTCACAGGTTCCTGCTGTTACAGCTATGTTTACTTTTGGATGTTCTGTTTTTGGTTTTTGTTTGTTTTGTTTTCAGTTGGTTTACCCCAGTTCTCTTCATATATCAGGCTATTTCAAAGAGCATCATTGAAGAAGTTGAGTAATCTGAACTTGAGTTTTCCTATGTGTAAAGTGAAGATATTCTCATACCGTGCTTTCAAAAGAAGTGTGATGGAGTTAAGGGAATGTGACCCCTCTTTAAAGAAAAAAGCAAAAGCAAAAATTTTATGGAATGCGAGGCAAGAGGAGACAGGTTTCCAGAAACTTTTGCTGGCCATAGTTCTAGCGAATATTGCTGCAACTAGGGGGACCTTGTGATTCTCCCTTGACTCTTGTGGAATCTGAACCCCAACTAGTTTGCAGCACTTCTTGGCTCTGTAAACCTTCGAGCAGGGTTCTTAGGCTCTTTATTCTTTTGTTTCCACATATTTAAAATGGGAATTGATAGTATCTTAAAGAGTATTAAATGGTGGTGAGTATTAAATGAATTAATACGCATAAGGTGCTTAGAACAGTTCCTAGCATGTAGGAGCTTTTGTTATTAATGTTATTAATATTACCTGTAAGTAAGTGCCTTCTTTCCCCTAAAAGAGTCCACACTAAAAGAATTCTGACCTTATTACTTATTCTTTGTTCAGAATCCCCTGAGCCTATTGCCAATGAACCCTTAGGCCTGTTTTCCATTCACGTTCTTGTGACTGTACTCTCTGCTGGGTGTTTATCATTAAGTCAGGTTGGAAACTCCAGCTCTGCAGTACTGTCTGTCCATGATAGCTGTGTTGGGTAAATGAAAACTTCTTTGGCTGTTTAGTTTTTCATTGACTAATATTTCATTTACAGTCTTGGCCTACAGACTGTTTTTTTTGGACCCACTACCAAAAAGGCCATGATTGCAGCACACTTGGTTCCTCAAATTTCCGGGATGGGCCATGGCACTTGGGCGGGGAATTTCTGGGCAGCCTGGCTGCACTTCTTATTAGTGAATGGGGAAGCTTGACACAAGTCTTACTCTACTGTTAGGAAATCAGCGGTGATCCCTTGGAATACGCCACAGAGCTAATCAGCTTTGGTTCATTTTTTAAAAAAAATATTTATTTCTTTTGTTTATTATTTATTTGGCTACATCGGGTCTCAGCTGAGATGCGCTGAGCTGAGATGCGCTGAGTCTGTGGCATGGGCTCAATAGTTGCCCCGCTGCACGTGAGATCTTAGTTACCCAACGGGGGTCAAACCCACATTCCCTGCATTGGAGAGTGAACTCTTAACCACTGGACCACCCAGGAAGTCCTTGGTTCAGTTTTGACTCAATGAAGTGATGGTTAGAGGTTACATACTGGTGTTTACAAAGCAGCATCTTTTCTATTAATAATTGACTTTTAGTTCTAAGAGTTTGGGTGAGTGCTGTGAAATCAAAGACATCTTTAGCCACTTCTCCTTATTGTGTATGTAGATAGAAATGTCTGCTGAGAGACTTAGGCTCTTTCTGTGAGTTTAAAAGTTTCTCTGAGGTTCCCTTGATACTATCTGGAAGGGTTTAATAGAAGACATTTGTCTTGCAGTTCTCCCCTTCCAAGAAAACTGCTGTTTACATAGGTAGTGGAATTGGGAACTAATCACTAAATGAGAAACTTTGGATTTACAAAAAAAGAACATGGCTTACTGCATAAAGTATGCTGGCCTGTTTGCTAGCTTTTTATTAAGACAATTTAGTATTTATATAGTGTTGAAAGTTTAATGTTGGCTTTGTGCAAGTGGAGAACATTGTGAAACCTTTGTGCTTTAATAAGGAGGACAGGGAGTGATATATTTAAAGAGTTGAGTGCTTGAGGCAGAGAGGGAAGCCTTTTTCTTTAATATTGTTGTCATCTTTATCATGTGAATCTGGTTTGAATATTTTCGAAAAGAGGACAGGGAGCATTTGAATGTGCAGAATATGAGGAGTTGGGAGACTGAGATCCTTGTTGTCTCAGCCATCCAATGCCATTTAGTCTTTTGATAATTTAACAAACGTATGTTGAACAGTTAACGTTTTTTGGCCCCTAGATACATGAAGAGCCCTCCAGGTATCATCAGGAATATCATGGATATAGTAAAACAATAAATATGAATTATAAACTGTAATATCAGAATGGAATGTCAAAGAGTTGGCCAGGAATGATAAAAATATATTTATTGTCTAATTCCTCTTCCACTTTTAATTTAAGATCAGAGTAACTTAGATTTGTTAATGTAAGATCAGTTCCCAGTAAAAACTTAGATTGGGAAATTAGGGTTCTCAGTCTTGTCTTTGTTCTTATTGCTAGTAGGTCATTCTGTGTGGGTATTTTTATTTGCTTTGGTTCCATTTATTACTAATAATAGAGTGTCTATAAAATTCCTAGGTAATGAAAGGAAGCTGCAAGTTAACTATTGAAATTTCAGCAGGTTCCAAAGAGTAGGAGGCCTAGAGAATCTTATATATATTGTCTGTTTTTACAGGTAATTTTTCTTTGCTTTAAGCAAAGAAACTTTGAGGAAAATATGTACTTAATATTGTTAAGGTCAGTCTGCATCGAGGAAGCCAGTATCTTTCATTGGAATAAATAAGTTGAATGTAATCTAATGGTAATCATTCCTCACTTCTGCCAGAGAAAATCTACCTTAAGTATAAGGGCAAAACGTTTTTTTTTTTCCTGAGGCAAGAAGTGGGTATAGTTAGTTTAATAGACTTTCTTACTTGAGGGTAAAGCTGTCTCTGAAATTTTTACAATGCTTGGAGTTGTGTTCTGAGATAGTTGTGTCAGGCGCAGAAGGCCAGGTTGGGCTGTTAAAGGGAAATAGTGCTGTAAATGTCGGTCGATTGGGAGGAAATCAGGGGAAGCTTACAGTGAGAGTTGGAAGGAACAAAGACCAAGCTGTAGTTTCTGGAAGTAAGATGTTAGCAGCCCTGTCAAAAGCAGGCAAGGAGGTTTGGAACCTGGCTAAGCCTCAGAGGGCTGAGCAGGGAAAGTGAAGAGCCCAGTTTAACAGATACTAATTGGGCCCTTCTAATTCTGAAGTCTCTGGCTGATGAGTGATATTTTTGTCTAAAAGCACAGTACTTCTTGACAGCCTGGCCACATTTCTCCCCACTGTTATCATCTTTGACACCCAGGCAGCTAATGTTGTTATCAACTGTACTCTTCCTCCCAGTATCTTGCCCCCTCTCTCCTCTAATTGCTGCCTAACCTTTCTCTTCTTTCTTAATCATTAGATGTTCTCCATGTTAGGTTTTCCTTTCAACCATAAAACAGATTTTCAAAAGTCTAAGTCAGGTGGCAAACAGCAAACTTGGTGAGTTGAAATTGTGGTACTCTGATAGACTAAATGAGATGTGTCCAATTTTCAGATCATTACTATGACATAAAAAGTCAGTAACATGGAGGAAAAAAAAAAAGTAACACAGTCTGTGGACCTTGTGCCAGAGAGAGAGGCTGTGATGTAAGTGAAGCCCCTTGAACAGTGGCAGCACTGTTTGTACTTAATGGACTGGCTGTGCTTGTGTGACTTTCAGCTTACTGAAATATCACCCACTAGGGTGGAGAGGATTAGAGTTTCAAGGCCTTTTTGTTACGCTAACACCAGAGGGGCTTTTCGCTTTGTTATTCTGTCAGGAAGTAGATGTAATCTCTTTGCAACCTGTCTTTTTTTTTCAATATGTTGATTTTATATCAAGTTCATTTTTATGAGAGAAAAATAGGATTTTTTAAAATCGAAATTTAAAAAGCAATTCCAAACTTGACGTCCTCAATTATAATTTAGAAATTCACATGACTTTTCTAAGCTGTTTTCTCTCCCATCATCCACTCTGTGGGAGATTTTTGGAATCAATTAGGTGGATATCCTGATGGAAAGACTGAGAAATGGGTGCTTTATTGACCTGGAGTGGAAAAACAGAGGAAATTACCATTTCTTATTTTGAAAAATGGCCAGTAGTATTCCTTATTAAAATCCATAGGTTCAGGGACTTCCTTGGTGGTCCAGTGGCAAAGGCTGTGTGCTCCTAATAGAGGGGGCAGGGTTTGATCCCTGGTCAGGGAACTAGATGCCACATGCCACAACTAAAGATCCGTGCACTTCAACTAAGACCCAAAGCAGCCAAATAAGTAAATAGATATTTTTTTAAAAAACATAGGTTCAGACAGCAGTGAGCTCTGTGTGAACCATGGAATATTTCAGTTTTGTTGACTCCCAATCATACGGGGGCAGGAGCTCACCTTCATGAAGAACATCTTATATAATATAAAAGCTAGATTAATAATAATGGTTTAGTAAGATTATCAAGTACTTTAGCCTTAAAGTAGACCTTTAGAGAAAAGGGAATTTTAGAAGGATCTGGAAATCTTTATGTTTTCTTCAAGCAAATGGAATTCTTTTTTTAATTTTATTTTTAATCACAACTCCTTTTTATTCTCTAATAAACAACTTGAGTATGACTTTTAACGCCTGTTTCTGGCAGTTTCCACCTTGTCACCAGCATGTTGAGCACTGAGTATTGGCTGAGGAAGAAGAGGGGGTTTGCCAGTCAGCTTTAAACATTCCTGTTCATATTTCTCTAATCAACTGATTCCATGCACACTTTTATGGTTGCCTCTACGAAACTTCTTTTCCTACTAATGCTGTCTCTGATTTTATTTATATAATGGGGAAAAGACGAGGAGAAGAATTAGAGGACTGTTCAAGAAACGTTCCTCTCCAAAACTTAAAATTAATTTTAGGGAGACCTTTGCAACAGCTCCTAAAATCAATGAAATGGTTTGGGGTACCCTTGCTCTCTATAAGAGAGTTTTCTAAGAAAAATATTAGTTTAAATTCAAGCATTTTTTTAGCCATGGGGGGAAAAATTGAAGTTGTATGTATTTAATACTCAGTATTTCACGCTTTCTTGGTGGCAATTTTTAAACCAGTTTTGGGCTATTCACATTGTTCTTCTAGAGTTCTTGTAAATGCCAAGAGAACACCTGGAAGTACTGTGAACTAAATTTTCATAAGTTATTATAACTAGTAAGTGTTGGAGGATATAATTTTTTATTTTGATGTAATTTCAAACTTGCAGAGAAGTTGCAGGAGTAGTATGAGGGAATAAGTGCTTTCAGAATAACATGATATGATAGTAGTAAGCAGTACATGCTTTGGGGTACATGAAAGAGGGCCATTTAACCCATATTAGGGAGTGAAGAGGAGGATTTTTTTATTTCTTTGGATTCAGGAGAAACTTCCACATCACAGTTTCAGAGCATGGCTGTTTGTGCACTAAGTCCAAGTAGTAGTAGGTTAAGCTAGAGGCTTCAGCTCTCTGGGTATCCACTGCAGAAGCTCCATCAGAGAGAATTGGTCCCTGAAGTGTTCATTGAGAAACGGAAGGTTCCTGAGGTATTTGTTGGGGAACTGAGTAAATCTGCATGATCTTTATGTTTTTAAAAAATAAACGATGCATTTACTTGGCAATTTTTTTTTTTTTTTAAATTGTAAAACTGCACACAGTGTATTTTCACGAGAGATCCTCCTTTTGCCTGACGTCGTCTGGGCTCCTCCACTCCTTCCTCTTGGAGTCGGCATTACCAGTTTTGGGCATCTCCTTTGGATTTCCTCTGTAAATGTATTTTCTCAATATTTCTCTTTTGTTACATAAATGATAGCATAGTGTTCTATAAACTATATCTTTAACTTCACAGTGTATCTTGGAGACTGCTTCCTGTCAATCCGTTTAGATCTGCCTTGTTTATGGTATTCCATTCTATGAGTGTCCTAGGGTGTTTTGGTCTTTTGACACGACACACAGTGCTGTGGGAAATATTCTTGCATATGCTGATACTTCCTATACAAGTGTTTCTTTAGTATGCGTTCTTAGAAATGGAATTGCTGGGTCAAAGGATATGTAGACTTTTGACATTTAGACAGAAAATGTAATTAGCATTCTTATCTTGTAAAACAGTCTTTCAACTTTTTTGATAAGGAATGGGATGAAATAGTTATATTACATTGACCCGTGAGTGCCCTTTTTCCCCCTGCTGTTGATGGCTGTTTGATAGGAGGAAACTTACTGGCTCTAAGAGAAGGTGACACTTAGTGGTTGGGGGTGAGCTAGAATGTCAAGGCACATTGTTAATCATAACTGTCTGAGTACTGCAGGGTTGATTCTTGTTGCTTGTATCTCCACTTGATCTTTTTTCTTAACATAATTTAATGACTGAAGTGACCTGGTGGTATGGTCCTAGAGAGCAAAGTGGTCTTAGATTAACTTACTGCTTCTATATGGGTGTTGGATTTTCGTGGAGACCTTAACACTGGGCAGCACCCAGAGTGTACTGACTCTCCATGCCTTGCCCTAATTATGTTCTCTAGACACTGCAAGCATTGGAGCTTATAGTTTGTTGACTCAGTGTTTTGATGAGAAATTTGGAATAGGGCCCACTGGATGGGACTCGGTGCTTTCACTGCTGGGGCCCAGTTTGATCCCTGGTCTAGGAACTAAGATCCTACAAGCTGCATGTTGCAGCAAAACAAACAAACACACACCAGGAAACAGGTTGGAATCTAGAACCCATTTTCTTTCTTGGAAAGAGACTTCACAGAGAAGGTCAGACTTCTTGTGTTTTACAAGTTCTGTAAGTAATTATGGGAACAATCACTTAGACTATTAATAGTAATTATTAAAATTTTTATCTTGAGATATTTCTGTTTAAAATTACTTAACTGTCACCTTTTCACACTTCATATTGGGAAAAAGCACACTACTATCTCAACCGTTTGTCTTTTTAAAGATGCAAGGTTTAAAGGCTCCTTTTGGATAGGGATCGTCCTCAAATACACTGAATGCTTCTGTGCCTTCTGACACCAAGTGTCAGTCAGCACGCAAAAGTAGTTGAAGTTTATTGATTCTTCATGAGTAGGGCAGCAGTTAGAAACTTGAGTTATTCTTAATAATAATATAACATTAATAATACTATTCTTTAAAAAATAACCACTCTTAACAATTTTTGGCATGTCTTTCCATTTTATTTATTTGATTTATTTTTTGGCTGTGCTGTGTGGCTTGCAGATCTCAGTTCCCCATTCAGGGATTGAACTGAATCCCAGGCCACAGCAATGAAAGGCTAGAATCCTCATCACTATGCCACCAGGGAACTCCCAATAATAATACTCTTTTTGGGGGGAGTGGAGTGAGGGGCCTGTGCTTTGTGACTTGTGGGATCTTGATTCCCTGACCAGTGATTAAACTTGCCCTTTGCAGGGAAAGCATGGAGTCCTAACCACTGGACCACCAGGAAATTCCCGATAATCTTAATAATAATGTTCTCAGAGCTGATTGAAGTATAAAGAAGTTGTCTCATATAAATAGCCCACAATTTCCCGTGTAAGAGCCGTAGTCCCAGATCGGATTTGTGGTTTCTAGTTTATTGGGTGTTATCCTGGCTTCTTAGGATTAAGTAAAAGTATCTGTGTTGTGATTGGAATCCAAGTGGTACTGCTGCTGAGTGGTCAGATGTGTAAGTCCCATTTAGTTGAGGTGCTGGCTGAAAGAGGGCTGGGATTTAGCTAGCAGTATTGAGGTCTGCTGGTGAAACCATCTCATAGCACAAAATGATAGGAAGGACATGGCTACTGTTTATTATAAGAGTCTCCTTATTGGTGACTATAGAGTTGAAAGTTTATATTTTCTAAATTAGCAAGATTTAGATGTTGCTATGTTGTATACTCCAGAAAATAGATGAAATCTAATACCCCTTTCAGGTCTTAATTCTGTAATATGGCAAAACAGATATAGAATATGTTGATTTGTTGTTTTAGTCACTAAGTCATGTCTGACTCTTGCGACCCCCATGGCCTGTAGCCTATCAAGCTCCACTGTCCATGGGATTTTCCATACAAGATACTAGAGTGGATTGCCATTTCCCTTTCCAGGGGATCTTCCCTACCAGGGCTTGAACCCAAGTCTCCTGCATTGGCGTGAGGATTTTTTACTGTTGAGCTACCAGGGAAGTCCTAGAATATGTCGATAGATTATCTAAAAAAGAAAGTAGAGCACTGTTCACATAAGAGCAATAATGGTACCAGAGTAGAAAAAGACTAGTAAAGGATAGATAAGGGGAGGCTTCCCTAGTTTTTCAGGATAGTTGTTATTGAGATTCAAGGGGTGGTGGTTAACAATATTGTTTACCTTTCCCATAATTTCTAAGTTTAGAATTAACTAAGTAGATTCCTTAATCAGTAGATCAGAATTTTTAAACAACCTTATTGGTGGAGTTGACTGGAGAATATGCCATAGATCCGTGGCCCAGTGGGCTTACTAATACTCCCTCTACCCCCTGTTAAACTTAGCCCACTTAAACTTAAGCCCTCTACCCCAGTTAACCCTAACCCAGTAGGAGGCTGGACATCTGGGATACCCCCTCACTACCACACCCCCTCACCCCTAGCATCCCTCACTCCTCGTCCCCCCTGGTAGGTTGCTTACTGCTGATGGAGAGAGGTGCAGGCGGGCTACTGTCGGTGTTTTCTCCTGGTGCCTCAGCTCTCCTTGAGGGGAGCCTGGCCATTCACTCTTCTCTCCATTGTTGAAGTGTTGGGGAATGAGACCTGAAATCTTAAAGCTAAAGTCTCTCTCAGGGAAAGATGAGACTGGGAAATAGTGGTCCTCTCCTATCAGTGTGCTGGTGAGGTCTTTCCCCCTTCCTCTCCACCCTCCAGAAACTTGAAACATGAATTTAAATTGTTAGTTAGATCAAAGAGAGTTATAGATCTTTGTCCTTAAAAGCTCATCAAAACGGTGGGAAGTCAGTCTTTTAAATATTTGGGTTAATTGCAGGTAAAGGGTGGGAGACTGGGTGACTGATTGCCTGGAAGCCTCTGTGTGGAGGCCTTCTTTGTGTTGTTCAGTGGCTAAGTCGTGTCTGATTCTTTGCGACCCCTTGGACTGCAGCATGGCAGCTTTCCCTGCCCTTCACTGTCTGCCATGGATACTTATTAAAAACTACTTGCCCACTTGCCTGAAATACCTTTTGCTTCACTTTGGTTTCCAAGTGTTGCCAGTATTTCATTTTTTCCCTTAAATATCTCTTAATCATATTCTGAAAACTGTGATTGTTTTCAAGGTTATCTAATTCAGTAGAATGATTATTCTTTTCGCATAGTAAGGGTTCAGTCATACAGTGTCACAGAATACTGGTTGTGAACTTGTTTTAATTTGTTCTTGCTAATTCTCCTCTTCTCTCTTTTCCAGAATCCTTTTCTAAGAACTCAGGCACTCAGGTATCCACCATGGTGTTGGGTCCTGAACAGAAGATACCAGATGGTAATTTACAGCTTTGTGTTATTGACTCATTTTTGTTTGAAATTAGGCTTAAGCCATTAAGAGAATGACCATATTGTCCTTCTTGTCCTCTGTTCCATCAAAAATTGTCACCATCTCCTGTCCCCCAGCCAACTATATGGAGACTTGCTCCATTCAGAGGTGACTTAGGTGACCTGGTGACCTAGGCTGTAAATGAAAATGGATTTATAACCACAGAGACCTGCCTCAATTTTATTTCCAGTTCTGAGATGAGCCAAGATTAGCTGCAAGTCTGGTTTCTATAGCAGTAGTGCTTGTAAAGGCAGTCTAACTTGCAGACCTGGTATAAAAACCTCTGGGGTGCTTTAGCTGCTGAAGGCACTTCAGATAAGAGTGGAACAGGAAAATACTGAGCTAGCACCTTGTAGAGTATTTCATGAGACGTTATGCTTTGACTAATCCTTCCTGATTCTAAATTTCTCCTTTAGAATTTCCATTCCTTTTCTGTAAATTTACTCCTCAATTCAGTGTCACTTAAGGTGAAGTGGGTCAGTTCCCTATAAAAAGAAAGCTTTTGTTTTTCTAATTGGCGGTTGCAAGGGGTTCTTGGAAACCCTGAGATTAGAGCTTTGTGGTTAAAAATAGCCATTTGATGGTCTCAGCAGACTGGGTTTCCTAACTTTCTGATGAGTTAGCCCTTTTCTGTCAGACCCTCGCCCCGCTCCCCTGCTGGCCAGATTTAAAATTAGCAGCTAAACGTAAAGAGGAAGACTAATCACACTGGTGATTAGTCTGCGGTGAGCCCTTCAGTTGCAAGGGTGACACCTCCCCCTCCTCAGGCTCTTCACTGAAGGCCTTCACCAAACAGGAACCCTTTGTCAGGTGGCAAAGGGTTCCTGTTTGGTCGTTTCTCTGCGGCTACAGATTTTAGCCTGAAATATGATAGTGTTTTGTAAGTTAGCCATTTCTGGGGAAGCCTGATGGAGATACAATGTCCAAGGATGATCCTTTGAGTAAATCCTACCAAATAATGGGTGGGAGGTGGAGAGAGTGTCCCATTAGCCTGTTTCCTTCTGAAAGTTAAGATTTAGGTTATCAATGAGGCTAGTCTGAGGATGTTACATATTGAGCTCTGGACATCAATGATTTTGGAAGAAAATGAAATAATTCTAAAAATTGGCAAGTGACAATAGAAGCGTGAAACTACGGGGAGGCCGGTTGTGAGACTAGTGTTGAAAACCGATACAGAGCTTGGTGACTGGAGAAGAGGGTTGAGAGGGAGCATTTTTACTGGGAGCATTTTTGTGTTTCTCAAATTTTCAGCCATTTGAATGTATTGCCAATTCAAAAATTAATTTAAAAATATAGTACTGGAAATTGAGATGGAGTTAGGTAGATCTTGTGCATTTATTGAGGTATTAAAAAGATTTAACTTTAGCACTTCTAAAGATGATTATTGATATTACCAACTGCACTGGTCTTCCCAGGTAGTAGTGGGTAAAGAATCTTCCTGCCAATGCAGAAGACACCGGAGATGTGGGTTCAATCGCTGGGTCAGGAAGATCCCCTGGAGTAGGAAATGACAACCTGCTCCAGTATTCTTGCCTGGAAAATTCCACGGACAGAGGAGCCTGGCAGACTATAGTCCCTGGGGTTGCAAAGAGTCGGACACGACCGAGCACCTTAATATTAGTGTATTTTATTCATTTTAATTCATTTCTTCTCGATTGTTTTAACTCAGAAGATGCTTCTGGAGACCATGGAGACTCTGCCAGTCTTGGTGCCATCAACCCTGCATACAATAACTCCTCAATTCCGCAGTCCCCCGGGGCAGGCTCAGAGGACCCCTTCACCACCTACTTTGATGAGAAGATTGCCATTCCTGAGGAGGAGGTTAGTGACAGGTCCTTGGAGGAAAATATTATTATCTAGGGAAAACCTGTGTACAGTGTCTGCTAGACAACTGAAGATCAGCAACCTCAGAGTCAATTCTGGCAGGCAGTCTCTGAAGACTGAATTTTTGTAGTCAGAGAAACTGTTAAGGAAATCAAGGTCCTTGAAAAACCATTGCCAAGTTTTATTGGTGAGCATTTTTTGATCCAGAAAACATGATTTTCATGTTCCCTTTTTTACGGTGCCTTTTGTCCCATTTGAGTCGTGTTTGAGCACAGAGGTAGGGGTTATTATTGCTGGGGTTTTAGAATGAAAGGCTGTTGGAAGGGCAGGTAAGAGAAGGGCTCTTATTTGTACAGAGAGCTAACCAGGTTGCTGATGAGGAATGGATAAAATGGAAAAGAAACTTGGACACACCCACGTCCAACTTCTGAAATCCTTTTCTCTTATGAGGCTGATATTGTTGCTTTTTATGTGATAAAATAATATATAAGTTAGACCAGGAGTTTGGAGGTGGTAATCCTTTTTCTTCTCCAAGATAAATTTTATTTATTTATATTATTATTTTTAAATATTTTATTCTGTATTGGAGTATAGCCAGTTAACAATATTGTGCTAGTATCGGGTGGAAAGTGAAGGGAGTCAGCCATACATATGCATATATCCATTCTTCCCCTGGAGGTGATAATCATTTTGTTCTGTATTCCTCTCTTGTACAGTACTCTTGTTTTAGCTTTCGTAAACTCTGGGCCTTCACGGGACCAGGATTTCTTATGAGCATTGCTTACCTGGATCCGGGAAACATTGAGTCTGATTTGCAGTCTGGAGCAGTGGCTGGATTTAAGGTGAACATGGAGTCTTCCCCGCTTCCCTTTTTAAACACTCACAGCATACTTCTCCTCTGCTCCGCCTGTTGGATATCAACCTTGTGGGCTATGTGCTGATTCTGTATCAGCTCTGACACTTAGATGAAAAGTGCTTTTCCATCTTTTTTTTTTAATCCCAACTAGGAATGAGAATTTATTTGTTTATTTATTCCTAGCTCTGCTGGGTCTTTGTTGCTTTGTGCAGGCTTTTCTCTAGTTGCAGCGAGAGTGGGGGCTACTCTCTAGTTGGGGTGCACAGAGTTCTCATTGCAGTGGCTTCTCTTGTCACAGAGCAGAGGCTCTAGACGTGCCGGTTTCAATAGCTGTGTTTCCCAAGCTCCAGAGCACAGGCCCCGGGGCTGTGGCATACGGGTTTAGTTGCTCCGTGGCATGTGCGATTTTCCTGGACGAGAGACTGAACCCATTCTTCTGCATCAGCAGATGAATTTTTTACCACTGAGCCACCAGGGAAGCCCTTTCCATCTGTTTTTTAAATGTTATTGTGTAGTTGGTTTTTAGTTTTGTTTTACCCAGGTAGTTTCCTTGAACAAAAGCACAACTGCAGATGGGAAAAACTAAGGCTCAGAAAGGTGCGAGGTGACCTAGCAAGTTCTGTGCAGAATGTGATACAGAACTCAGATCATTGGATTCCTGAGCAGAGCTCTTTGAGTGTACTATTTCCCATTGGCATTGCCAAACAACTGAACTTAAACCACCAGTTATCTCATGAGTGTAATGGTGGGGTTTTGTTCTTCTCTAGCTGCTCTGGGTTCTTCTGTTGGCCACCATCGTGGGGCTCCTGCTCCAGCGCCTTGCAGCTCGACTGGGAGTGGTCACTGGGCTGCATCTGGCTGAAGTGTGTCACCGCCAGTATCCCAGGGTAAGCAGTGTTTGTCACCCATCTCATAGGTAACTGTGTGTCTAGACATTTGGGACTTGTTGCCTAAGGCAGGAATGGGTAGACCCAGTGTCTGTAGGATAGCTTTAAACTGACTTGATTGTTCAGTTAGTTCAGTCGCTCAGTCGTGTCTGACTCTTTGCGACCCCATGAATTGCAGCACGCCAGGCCTCCCTGTCCATCACCAACTCCCGGAGTTGACTCAGACTCACGTCCATCGAGTCGGTGATGCTGTTCAGCCATCTCATCCTCTGTTGTCCCCTTCTCCTCCTGCTCCCAATCCCTCCCAGCATCAGAGTCTTTGCCAATGAATCAACTCTTCGCATGAGGTGGCCAAAGTACTGGAGTTTCGGCTTTAGCATCAGTCCTTCCAAAGAACACCCAGGACTGATCTCCTTTAGAATGGACTGTTTGGATTTCCTTTCAGTCTAATTCAAAAGCAGAGACATTACTTTGCCAACAAAGGTCTGTCTAGTCAAGGCTATGGTTTTTCCAGTAGTCATGTATGGATGTGAGAGTTGGACTATGAAGAAAGCTGAGTGCCAAAGAATTGATGCTTTTGAACTGTGATGTTGGAGAAGACTCTTGAGAGACTTGATTGTTAGATAAGTACTAGTCTATCTCTGGTTCATCCTAAATGTTTAATCTCCTTTCCTGGCTGTGAGAGAGTATCCTTACCTGCTTTTTTTTCTTACATGCCTCTCAAAAAAAAAAAAAATTGGTAACTTGTTTGTTTTAGCTTCTCTTTCTTCTTACATTTCTTACACTTCATGTTTCTTAGTTTGTTTTTTTTTCTGGCCTCAGTGAGCTAGCACTACTAAATTTCTTTCTGTTCGATTATTTGACCAGATTAGTTCCCAGATTTTATTACGGGACACCCAATCCCAACACTTTGCCCCGAGTCCCTTTGTCTATCTGTCTTTTTTTACTTGCTTGTGCATTCTTACACTAAGGATGACTCCAACCTTTTCATGTTTGTTTTGTCTCTTAGCTGTGGTCAGAATAGATATTTTCTTCTGTAGTATTTTATTCTCTCCTGAACAGTATTTTGACCATCTTAGCATCCTCATTTCCCCCTAACACTTTCAGGATTGTTTTTAGGCAAAAAATTAAGTGGAAATAATGAATGGGAACTCCATTCTTCTGTCAAGTAAAACAGAAGAAGAAATCGGCATCACCTCTGCCCTGACCTTGACTCAGGCTCTACCACAAAGAGCAACCTGGCCCTCTCCAGCAAGGGACCGAGTAAAGCTTGAGTTCTGGTCCTTCATCTCTAGACCTAAGGCTTAATAAAGGACTGTTATTGGATCACTGCCAAAATATGTATTCCAAACTATGGAAGAAGTTCTTAGAAGTGATTAATTAAGAACCATATCTTTCTGCTGTTTGATGTTTAGGTTCCACGAATCATCCTGTGGCTGATGGTGGAGCTGGCTATCATTGGCTCAGACATGCAGGAAGTTATTGGCTCTGCTATTGCCATCAATCTCCTCTCTGTAGGAAGGTGAGGGGTTTTTCCTCTACAAATAATTGTTGTTTTGCCAGATTTCAAAGCAAGTGTAAAAAGAAAATGCCAAGTCATCTTCAATTTTTAGGATTCAGCTCAAGTATTGTTTTTCCTGTGGAACCTTTCTGGAACCACCTTCTCTCCTGCCAGATGTAGGCTCTCTGTCTTCCATGTTCTCATGGCAGGTTATGCAGACCTGTTGTTACCCAGTGTGTGGCAGTGTATGTTATAATTTGTATCTCAGTTTATCCCACTTGATAAGTGAGTCCCTTGAGAGGTAAGACCCCTGCTTTTTAGCTTTGTGTCCTGAATGTCTGAAATTATAGATAAAATTTGAATGAATGTGTTACTTCACTTAGTACTGAGATCCTGAACTACCCAAGGTCTGGCCCCCTTGCTGCTGTTCCTGTTTCCCAAGTCCTTAGTCCTCCAGGTGTCATGTGTCTGGAGAGCTGTTGGGAAACTGGGTCTTTCTCAATGTTTCTTTCCTTTAATCTCCCTTTTTAATCTCTGACCTAGGATTCCTCTATGGGGTGGAGTTCTCATCACCATTGCAGATACTTTTGTATTTCTCTTTTTGGATAAATATGGTAAGGACAGTGGGAATGGAGGGGTCACTCGAACTGCTTTTCATCATGTGGCTTATGAGGTAATCTGCCTTCTGTGAACTCACTACTGCATTTTTCTCCTTTAGGCTTGAGGAAGCTGGAAGCATTTTTTGGTTTTCTCATCACTATCATGGCCCTCACATTTGGCTATGAGGCAAGTATTACAGGCTTATTCATTAGCTTTATTATTATTATTCTTAGCTTTTTAAAACAAGGCGTTTGTCCTTTTATTATGAAAGACAGTGCATGCTAACAAAAAGCTGAATTCAGCACTGGCCAGTTTTAAAGGAATAAGGATATGGCAGAGACTAGTGTCCAGGAAGACCTTCAGGGACTCCTAGTTTAAAACTGTACTAGAATTTCTGGTCCCAAGTTATTCTCAGCAACAGAACAGCATTGGAGAGGGTTAGGAAAGGGGTTACAGGGTTATTCTTGGCTGTTAACATTAGAGGGGTTTGTTTTTGCTTATCCTAGTTGACAGTAGTTGCAACTTGGACTTTCTCTGTACTGTAACAATTAATGAACTATAGGAGATACAGTACATGTTTCCCAGTTTGTGCCCCAATCCGGACATTCCGTTGGGTTAAAAGTAACCCTAACCCTACCATTATATTCAGTAATGCCCCTGTCTGTGTCCAGTTATTATAAACTGATTTCTGCTTATTGGCCTAGCTAAGCTTTTGAAAATGTGTCTACTCTATGAGTAGATGATAGAGCTTGGTCTGAGGCGTCAAGAGAAATGCTGAACCAGGAAAAAGTGTTTCTGAGTGAGTCTCAGCAGATGCTAGTGGCAAGTGTTAGTGATTTTTCTATACAGAGGTGAACATGGAAGCATGATTAGTGTGGATAATCAAGAATCGACTATTCTAAGGTGTGTCTCCCAGGAGTTATTGTGATAATAATATCAATAAGGCCCTAGCAGCTGTTTTATTTCTTTAGAATATTAATTAGATTCTCAGCACATCCAGGCTTCCCAGGTGGTGCTGGTGTTAAAGACTCGGCCTGCCAGTGCAGGAGACCCAGAGACTTGGATTCTGTCTTTGGTGGGGAAGATCCCCTGGAGGAGGAAATGGCGCCCCTCTCCAGTAGTCTTGCCTGGGAAATTCCATGGGCAGAGGAGCCTGGCAGGCTGCAGTCCATGGGATTGCAGAGTCGGACAGGACTGAGCGACAGCACTGCACGTCGATTTCGTGTATCTAAAATACAGTGTGAACTGTCTGACACCCCAGTCCTAAACTCTCTGACCTTGTGCTGCTTGGGTTTTGGGGTGGTTCTATGTTCCTCATTTCCTATGTAGTTGTTGATGAAGGAGTTTAAGGAGTAAAGATGCAGTGTTTTCTAGTACTGTGTTACTCCCTAGTCTCATGTTCCAGAAAAGACTAATAGCTGTTCTGTTTGTATATAGTATGTTACAGTGAAACCCAGCCAGACCCAGGTCCTCAAAGGCATGTTCCTACCATCCTGTTCAGGCTGTCGTACCCCACAGATTGAGCAGGCTGTGGGCATCGTGGGTGCTGTTATCATGCCACACAACATGTACCTGCATTCTGCCTTAGTCAAGGTGAGCAAGACCTTTCTTATCTCAGTGGCCTGTGTAGTTTCATGGCATCTTTTCCTTTCGTTGCAAGGGACACACACTTGGTTCACAGCTGTTGGAGCCCTGAAGGAGCACGTGTTTTTCCACAGTTGGACTGCACACTCTTGTATCATCAAGGTGACCAGAGATGGCACCAGGATGACATAGAGAAGGGACTAGAGTCATCCTTAAAAGATCTGAAGGGGCACCGTGTCTCTTGTGTTTAAATCTCAGAAGCCTGAATGGCCTCATGGAGGTCAGGAGGAAAGAGCCTAATCTGGCTTTTACCAGTTAATCCATCACAATCGTTTGTTGGAAGATTTCAGAGACCTTTGTAATTAAGGTGGTGTCCACATTAGGTCTGAAATCAGATTGTTCTCGTAGGTCAGCAGTTCTTCCAGTCATATAACTGAGGGTTCAGCAGTCACTCGTTCACTTTTTCCTCTTTGGGATGTGTGATTTATCAAAGGGCCATGACTTCTTACTCACTCAGTTAACCAGGATGTAAGTGGAGTCTCACATTTCATGTGGTCAGTTGTTTGCCCCCTAGGCCTTTCAGCTGACTACAGACTTGTGAAATATCACAAGGAAACTTGTTCCAGCTCGTCAAAAAGTGACTGTTGCTGTAACCTCTCTAGTCCAGACAGGTAGACCGGGCCAGCAAGCAGGAAGTTCGAGAAGCAAATAAGTACTTCTTCATTGAATCCTGCATCGCTCTCTTTGTTTCCTTTATCATCAACGTCTTTGTTGTCTCAGTGTTTGCCGAAGCATTTTTTGGGAAAACCAACGAGCAGGTGGTAAGTAAGCCCGAGTCCTGCGTAGTAGTGGATATGAGGGTAAGGAGGAGGCTGCATTGGGGCAGGAAAATGTGACAGTGACTTCAAGCTCAGGGGACATAGATCTCAGTGCTGCCCCTAAGTCATGGCACTACTCAGGTTTACAGTCTGGGGCTGTGACCAAGCCCAGGCCCTCCTTCGCAGCTTTAAACAGGTAAGGAAGTGTGCCTTAGACCAAGGTTGCCTCATGCTGTTGTTGGCGGCTTCGTGTCTGTTTGACTCTTTATCATCCCCTTTTGCTTCCTGTTTACCAACTACTGGCTGCTTGCCAGTCCTGCCATTTGGTGATTACAGGCAGGAGGAGTCAACCAACAAAAAATAGAAGCTGTGGCTAGACAGGCTATTTTATCACACTGAATTCTCTGTCCTCTTGACTCCTGATTGCCAGTCTAGTTTTTTTTTTTTTTTTTTGCCAATCTAGTTTTGATAACTCCTTTGTTTCCCACCCATAGGACTTCTGACTCCTGGCTCTGCTTTGAATAAGGCCACCCTGTTCTGGGTGTCCTCTCATATTTGAAGTCTGTTTAAGGGCCCTCACCTCCTATTATCATTTAAAATGACCCAGCATTCGGGTATTACCATGCACACTCTAACTCCAGGAAAAGCTTTTGGTGACCTGGGGGTGTAGGAAAAGTGAGGAGGCAGAGCTCAAGGACCTGCCACCAGCCTCTGCTGTCATCAGCCTGTGTCCAGTGTCTCACCTGCAGGACTCATTTCTTAGATGAGCCGTCTGTCTGTGAGCTGTTGGAGAGGTCTTCTTCTCTGAGTTCTGGACTCAAAATTAAAAGTTGTTCCTAAATTGCTTTGGTTCCAGGTTGCGGTCTGTAGAAACAGCAGCAGTCCCCACACTCACCTTTTCCCAGAGGATAACTCAACACTGGCTGTGGACATCTACAAAGGGGTAAACGTGTTCGGATTTCTGATCTCTGCCCCTGAATCAAGATTCTCAGCATAGTATCTGGTCTTTTCAGTGGGTTCACTTCAGAGCTCAGCATATCTTCTGTGTAGTGTCTTTTTTTTTCAGAGGTCCAGATGCCAGACAAGCCTTTTGGATTACATGGAAGAGAATAGGAGATCAGCTTACAAGATGATTTCATTGTATCAGCAATTCCCAAACTTATGTTGATAGCATATTGTTTTCTAGGTGTTAACTGGGGAGACTAAAGAAGTATCCCTGGTAAAGTGGTCTTTTTTGTGTGTGTGGCTGAAGACTATTTATTTATTTAAATTGCACTGTGTGGCATGCAGGGTCTCAGTTCCTGGACCAGGGGTGAAATTTCTGCCCCCTGCATGGGATCACAGAGTCTTAACTACTGGACTGCCAGGGAAGTTCCAGTAAAGTGGTCTTTACTGGGGCCTCTCTGTCCCTTTTATGCTGATTACATTGTGAACCTCCAACAGTACACAATACATAGTATTTAACACTTCTGAAATTTATTGGAGGTTTCTTTCCATTCCTATTACCATCTTCCAGAATAGTGTATTTAGGAATATAATTTGGGAAGTGTGTTATAGTCATTTTTCTTTTTGATACTTAGCATGTGAGTTGAGGATAAAGGCTTTAGGAGCCTAGAGAAGAGAAGGGACTAGGCTGAGGAGGAATGGGGGCCCATCCAGCAGAATTTAGGTTGAAAGCCTCTAGAATGAGGTCAGGACCCGAGTCTAGCTCCTGGGACAGTGCCAGCACATTGCTTGGTAGAGGTGGGTGCGTAGCCAGGAATGGGGAGAAGTGACATCAAGGATATGTTTGGGGTGTTGTCTCAGGTGATCTCTCTCCCTTGCCTCTCCAGGGTGTTGTGCTGGGCTGTTACTTTGGGCCTGCCGCTCTCTACATCTGGGCGGTGGGGATCCTGGCTGCGGGGCAGAGCTCTACCATGACAGGAACCTATTCCGGCCAGTTTGTCATGGAGGTACGTGCTGCTGTGACTGGGATAGACAAGAGGAAGAGGACGTTGTACTTTTGTCCCTTCTTAATTCTGTGCCTCTAAGGTCTTCCCAAACCTCCCCAGACCTTTTTCTGTTTCCTGTTTCAGACATTCATCCACCTTCTGTGTTTTCTTCCAGGGATTCCTGAACCTAAAGTGGTCACGCTTTGCCCGAGTGATTCTTACCCGCTCTATTGCCATCATCCCCACTCTGCTTGTGGCCGTCTTCCAAGACGTGGAGCATCTAACAGGAATGAATGACTTCCTGAATGTTCTTCAGAGCTTACAAGTGAGGAGGGAGCTGGGGAAACTCACATCCCATTGAGTCAGGAGGCATTCTGTATTGCCCTTAGGTACCAAGCCTAGTGTGGGTGTGGGGAAAATTCAGAGGAAGAAAGAGGCACAGTCTTGGTCTATGGTGAAGGCATATGAAATCTCTGGAATCTAAAAGGTTTTTAGAAGTGGCTTGTTTTTTTCTAAGCCTGTTGAATGGGAATTATAAGCTGTAATTACACATAGAACACAAAATTATTCATTAACTGAAGCAAACATTAAATAATGTAAAGGAGACTGTTGGGAGATAATGGAGATTAATAAGACAAGGCAGATAGAAATTTTGTAGACACTATGAGCATAACTGATGCTGGGTTCATGCTATAGATTTCCACATAACCCTGCAGCCTGCTGCGATGACAGGAACAATTTCTCACAGAGTAGGTCAGGCAGGGCCTGTGCTTCCCTTTTGCTAACAGTGCTGCTCTCTGGGGTGTTACAGGAACCCCTGTAGCCCCGTCTGATCTTAGTTTTTTCTTTTGCAGCTTCCCTTTGCTCTCATACCCATCCTCACGTTTACGAGCTTGCGGCCCGTGATGAGTGAATTTGCCAATGGACTGTGAGTGTACTTCTGTTAGTTCCCCAAGATGTGGGGGGGGGAGGGTATCTTCATCAAACTGACCAGTCAGAAATTAAGTCATAAGGAGACTATGTGCTTTAAGACATGATTGCTAGAGCTGCCCCCTCAATCTCTGACTTAGAAAATAGAGACTGTTGGGGACTTCCTGGTGGTCCAGTGGTTGAGACTGCCTTCTAGTGCAGGAGGTGCGATTTCCATCCCAGGTCAGGGAACTAAGGTCCTACATGCCACAGGGTGTGGCCAAAAGTTAAAAATAAATAAGCACAACATTGTGAACCAACTATATTTCAGTATAAAAAAAATTAAAGAAAATGGAGACCATGAATTTAACAATGGAGGGCAAGCACATTTTTTGTTTCTGGTGGGAAATTTTTTAGCTTTTAGGGCTTTAACTATTCAACTTCCGCCACTGAAGGTTAAAGTATCTTAAATCCATCCTAAATGATCTTAATGAGGGAGGCATAAGCTAATACCTTTTATATACATCTCTAAAGTACATGGGGTATTTAAATGACATGTTGCATCTCTAGGGACTCATGACTTTTTCACTTGTAAGGCTTGTTGCATTTTTAGGGGCTTAAATAATAGGGATTATTTGATAGTGTTTTTTTTTTTTTCTTCTTCTTCTTCCTCTTTCTCCCTATCATTGTGTAACTTTGGCTCATTTAACCTAATCTGGGACATAAGCATTTTTCGGTTTATTTTAAAATGCCACTTACTCCTGTCCTGTGACCCTAAAAGACACAGTGTCTTTTTCTGTTTGTGGACAGGTTGGACTATTTTACCAATAACTGTGCTGATTCTTTTGACAGAGGCTGGAGGATTGCAGGCGGTATCTTGGTCCTTATCATCTGTTCCATCAACATGTACTTTGTCGTGGTTTATGTGCAGGATCTAGGGCATGTGGTATTGTACGTGGTGGCTGCAGTGGTCAGCGTAGCTTATCTGAGCTTTGTGTTTTACTTGGTAAGTCCAGTTGGAAGGGGCAGGGGTGGTCAAGGGGGGCTAACACTCAGAAGAGAAAGGACCCAAAAGAGCATATGGTTATCTGTCTTTAGTTTATTGACACAATTTATATGAAATCGTTAAACCAGCTGTGACTAAAGAATATTTTTAACCATAAATTTTCCCTCGGTTCCTAAGAGCTATCATTTTTCTAAATCTGTCACTCTGTCTGGTTTCCATTCCTAAAAATTCCTAAAAGAGAGTGTAGTATGTTTGAAGAACTTAAAGATCAGCTGTGTAGAAAGTAGAGTGGTATGAGATGGGGTTGGAGAATGGAGGTGTGTCTTGTGATTTCAAATCTCTGGAGGGGACACATGTGGGTTCACAGCACTGCCCAGCTCTACTGCTTAATAGCTGTCCAATGACGACTCAAGTAAATAGTTATAATCTCTCGTTGAATTATTCTAGAATTACTAAAGAATGATGGTTATAAAACAAGCTATATAGAAAAGGAATGCAAAATAAATAATAATAAAAAGAAAAAGAATGCAGAATTATAAATACCTAGATAATAAAAAAAATTGTCAAGAGTCTAGAGTAAATTATGTAAAATGGTAATAGTAGTTGCCTTTGGATGGTGGGATTATGGATATATTCTTTTCTCTATTTTCACCTTCTTCTGTAACATTACTTATATCAAGGAAAAGCAGCTATGCCAGCAACACATCTCCCTCATTATTCTAGACAGGTTTCTCTAAAAATCACAGTGGGTGAGGACTGGGGACAGCCGAGTTTATACCATGTCTACTGCAAAAAATGGGAAGACTGGATGATAGAAACCCCTGCTCATCCTGACAACACCTAGCCCCCATGTCAGGGTCTGCCAGAGGGTAGATACTTGATTGGGAATATCATTTTAATGAATGTTGAGAAATTATGTTTTAGATAGATATATCTCTGCTTTTTTCCTCCACACTAAGATTATACTGACCCTCCAATATAAGGACTTACTCCCAGGAAACCCAAGTAACTCAGTATGGCCTTGACAGAAATTGTTTTAATAATTTGCTGTATGGTGACCCTTGGTGGCGTAGTGGTTAGAATTTCTGGCTTTCACTTCAAAATCCCAGATTCAGTCCCTGGTAAGGGAACTGAGCTCTGCAACAGACCCCCACCCCGGCCCCCCAAAAAAGTGCTGTAGAACTTAAGGGGATCCTTCCTTCATGCAGATCAGTTATGACAGTGCTGAGTCATTCTTAGTCACCCTGAGGCTGTAGAAAATGTTGAAGACCCATTTTCAAGGCTGGGGACTGATTCTAGATGAATTCCTGCTGTTTAGTTCAGGAGACTATTGCAGTTGTGTTAGCCAGTTGGTCATTGCCCTGCATTGTGAGGAGTGGAGTAGGACTGAAATGGGGTAGTGGTCTTCAAGGAATTCTGCCTGAGAGTTAGATAAACACACCACAAATACAAAGCAGTAGGAACAGAGGGAGCTGAGAATTGAAATTAGTGCAGCAAAGAGGTTTGCATCTGAGCAGTGCATTTGTGGGCGGTGAGGGGGCTAAGTGGGCTCTCCAGACGGGTCAGCGAATGATGACCATATTTTCTCTTTTAGGGTTGGCAATGTTTGATTGCACTGGGCATGTCCTTCCTGGACTGTGGGCACACGGTAAGCATCTCTAAGGTCCTGCTGACCGAAGAAGCCACCACTGGCTATCCTAAGTAAACACTGTTCACAGGCAGCCATCAGAGCCAGTGTGTTTCTATGGTTTACTGTGTGAACATAGCCAAAGGTATGTGCTGTTGCACAGACTGCATTTAGGACTCGGCTGTTTGTTGGGAAAGACATTGTTGCATATTTGTTTGAAAGATAGCATTATTTTTCCTCCTGAACTCCTAACCTGGTAACTGGATTTAGGATCTTTGACAGCTTGATACCTGTTCTCAAACAGCACTGAATTCTTTCACTGTCCCAGGGTCAGTTGTTTTATTTTTATGTGAGATAGTTCTTAATGCATGATTCTTAACAAGACTGACTATATGTTAAAAAAACATATTTGGAGAATGCAATACAGTTTTCATAATACAAATTATAGAATAGGTATGCAAGTTTTATTTATCAAAAGATAATGGATTTAAAAGTCTGAGAAGTACTTTCCTTATGCATACCCTTTGAATTAATTATAAAAAATAAAACCTCAATTAGGGTGGTTTGATTCATATTAAATATAAACTTACGAGATAGTCTACCTCCATCAGGTTCAGGATTCTTTTAACTTATTTTCACTTTAATTTCATTGAATGTTAAGAGGGGTAAGAAAGCATTAAAGAAGATGATAAATGGACAGATGGTAAAACTCACTTGTGGTCATGGTGACTAATACTAATCTCTTCTGAAAATCACTCTGATGATTTCCCTCAGAGATTGAGAGCTTACTGAAATGTTCTTGGGAGTCCCAATTTTAATAACTCTCATGTTAGTACAGAGCTCTCTTGATGGTATTTCTTTTTGAGCACTTGGAGTAGAGAAACCTTCCCCTTCCTCCTCCAGGAGGGTAGTGATAGAAAAAGATGGTAGCATGTATGAACTGATGTTCTCAAGAGACTTTGGGGTGAGGAGAAAAAACTTGAAAGAAGAGGAACCATCTGTTTTATTCCTGAAAAACACCTTCTACCAGAATCGTCATGTTTTTCTGAAGCATGCCCAAGACGACTTGCCAGGCAATCTCAGGAGCTCTGGATGTAAGCGTTGGAAAGCCCGCTCCCTCTCAGCGAGTGCTTTGGTGTCACTGGTTGCCAAGTTCTCTCTGCAGGGTTGCACTGGGCTACCTCTCTTCAGCCATTCCCTCAGAGGGAAAAACGTTGAGACCAGATGGTGGAGCTCTGGAGTCAGAGGAAATGGGTCCCTTCAGCGTGGAGCTGCTGCTCTTCAGCCACTTCTGACATTTTTACATGTGGAGCCTGGGACCATGTGATTATCTCAAACCAAGTCACATTGTCCGGTGGAGATAAATAATCAGGTCTTTTGTAGCCACTGACTTGGTGAGAACAGTAATGGGAATGCAATCAAAGGACCTTTCATTTTTGGTGTAATTCCTGTTGATTGATGTTCTCTGTTCACCTGAGCCCCTAAAGGCATTGTTTCCTGTGCTCTGTACACAGTCTAAAGTGCAGACTGAATGGACTGTCGTTTACATGGCTTTAAGGGTAAACTTCTGTGTTCCACTGACCGTACCTTTACCTCAGCCCCTCCAGTGACGTAGCACAGAATCACGAGAGACAAACTCCCCAACCGTTCCTCCCTCTCCCCTACCATCATCCCCTAAGCTGTTCACAAGGGCATTCTGGAGATATCGGGGACTGACCTCTTAAGTTCTCGTCTGGCCTCGGTAGGTGAGGGCCATGTTGACAAAGTTCTTTGTAAAAGATTGTACACTAACATCATTTACCTTTGCCTGGAGTCTGGCTGGGTCCAGTCAGTCTCAGATTCACAAATATTTAGAAGCCCAGGTAAAAGCTGCTAGTTTTCTTTTCAAAGTTATGTATGTGTCTTGCAGTGATGAAAATTTTTTCCCAGTTAAATGTCAGTTTATGTCACTCTGTGTGTAGTATTTTACAGTGTTAAAAGCACTCCCATACTGTGTTCCACCTAATGCTTTCAGATGGAAAGTGCACTTTCTATCCAGCCACTACTCTGGGTGCAGTAAACAATGCTTAGAGCTGACAGCTCCCAGTGCCAGCATGTGCACGCTGCTTGTGTGAAATGTTTAAGGATACACAATTGTACTTTATGTAAGTTGGTCCTTGTTCTTTATAAATGTGGCATGAAATAACTGCTGCTATAGCATACTGGGAATTATCAGCAATGGGGAAGAACTGCAGTTTGGCTCCTGTGAGGTCCTGCTAGTGATTTTAGGAGTGGTTACAATGAGCTTTTAGGGGCCATTTAACAATATGTAAACTTGGTTTGTAATTAAAAAGTTTTTTTTTCCTTTTTCCAATTTGGTTTCCTGGATATTTTTTTTAAAACCTTGAAAATACTCTATGATTGGGATCTCAACAACTTTGAAATACTGAAACATCGACTACTACCTGGATTGACATACTAGATTCACACTGTTCATGATTTTTCTCTTTAGAAGGGATAGAGGAATACATTTGACCTCCCTGGACATCTAGGTGTTAGGGGTGTTTCATGGAGGCATGAAATAAAAATTCTGCATGTAATTTATATCAGCTCTTCATGTGTATACTCAGCCTTTCATGTCCAGTGTTCCTCCAAATGTGTGATTTCATGTTCTCAGATTCATCCTGCCTGGGATCATGTATTTCTGTCTTATTTACCTTTGAAAAAATATGTATATGAGGAGACTCTTGAGGTTCAAATTCAATTTGTTCAAGGTTCAACATAGGTTTAGTTCCCAGAAGGCTTGATGAATTATAAACACCAAGCACTAATTTCTATCACTGATTTAATTAGTTTTGCCATTGCTAAATGTTACATCATTAAAATATTTAAAATTGAGAAAAAAACTGTCATTCTGCCTTTTTCTACTCTAAGCTGAACATTTTTCTGTCTGTAGTCTTGTTTCACCATTGAGGTAGGCGTTTATATTCTGTATATGCTGCCAATAAAAAGTATGAGTATTTGAAAGGTGAAAGGAAAATTGTTTAACTTAGAAATGAAAGCATATAAATACAAAGACCGGATAGAAATACAAAACTCAGACACAGTAAACTGCTAGTCTTGTCACCAAACACATGGCATGAAAAACTAAGTCAGCCCTTAATTTGTTTCAGGATTGTCACTCTGTTGCAAGCCTTCCCTGTCTGTCTTACAGGAACTAAATCCTGTGAATAACACCACAGACGTCATCTGAGAATTTTCTTTTCCATGCTGTCCTTCTCATTTAACTCACCCTTCTTACCTTGGTTTTGTTTTGTTTTGTTAAATCTTTTTTTGGCTCTGCCATATGCCTTCGGGGATCTTAGCTCCTGCCCAGGGATTGACCCCATGGCAGGAATGGGGCTCATGGCATAAAAGCTTAGAATTCTAACCACTAAGACTCTATTTGGGTGTAATTTCATAGCTAACATAGGGCACGTCACAGTTTGAAGGTCCTGGTTTGAGACTTCCTCTAGCTCTGCCCTCCGCGGTGCTCTGTGTTCTTTCCTTGGGCAGGGCCCGTGAATCCAGATGTGCCACCTTTTGACACCTTAGCTTGGGAACATTAAAAACACATTATTATGGTAGTTGGGGTCTAAGCACACTGTGTGTGTGTGTGTGTGTGTGTGTGTGTGTGTGTATGTGTGTGTGCGTGCAGGTTTAGTTGTGTCTGACTCTTTTCAACCCCATAAACTATATCCCACCGGGCTCCTGTGTCCATGAGATTTTACAGGCAAGAATACGGAAGTGGGTTGCCATTTTCTACTCCAGGAGATCTTCCCAACCCAGGAATTGGACCCACATCTCTTGGGCCTCCTGCATTGACCGGCAGATTCGTTACCTCTGAGCCGCCTGGGAAGCCCTCAGCGCGCACATGATCTCACGTCATTCTTACAGCAAAAGGATATATATATATAAGGCAACTGAAGGGCCAGAAACTAAAATAACGCATCACTGAGCAGCAGGCATTTGGCATTTGTGCCTGACTAGCTTAATTCCAGAACCCATGTTATTTTTACTAATCATCCGATACAATACGTAGTATACGCTTAATAGTACACTTTAGACACCAAGCTTTGGTGTTAAGCAGCACCAAGAATAGTACCATATCAAAGATACTTCTCTTAATACTCTGATGAGTGCTAGAATATGTTTTAGGTCAAAAGTTGCCAGTTCATAGACTAATTTTGTTTGGTCTGTGCTAAATTTTCAAAAGTACCTGAATGCTTTTTCTGGTGGGTGTGGAAAATGGGCAGGGCCAGCAATAAGTAAGAACCGATAGTTTATTCATTTGCGTACCTCTCTGCCCTTGAAAGGTTTAGCCAGTTCCTCTGCTATTTAGCTCCATTTCTCAGTGTCCCTGAGCAATAACAACAAACTTTTCCAATGAAGGAATTTTCTCTACTAAGCCATGAAGTGATACAACCTGGAGGTCATGGAGCTAAAAATGCAGCCCTTGCTTACTACACGCCCACCCCACCACCTTAGTTCACTTAAGAAAAGGCCGCAGTGGATTGTCAGTGTATCTGACAATTGCTCTTGGTTACTAAAACTGGAGTCACAAAACCCTGAAGTGAGTATAAAGGCTGAAATCTGAAGTGCTGTGCTTCTGCCCTAAGGCCAGTGTGACTCAGTAATTCCTAGCCTTCTAGTTGAGAATAGTTTTATCATGGGCCCTGTTTTGTCCTCATCTTCACACAGTCATCGTAAACCTCTGATGGGCATTTTTAATGTCTAAAAAAATTGCTGAAGACTAAAATGAGATAGGTTTCCCAGGTGGCGCAGTGGTCAAGAATTGGTCGGCCAGTGCAGGAGACGCAAGAGATGTGGTGCAATCCCTGGGTCATGAAAATTCCCTGGACTAGGAAATGGCAACCCATTCCAGTATTACTGCCTGGAAAATTCCATGAACAGAAGAACCTAGCTGGCTATACAGTCCATGGGATCAGAGTCGGTCGTGACATCACACCCACCCACACACGCACAAAATGAGATAGTTTATTAATGTCCTTGGCATTTTAAAGTGCAGCATTTATTCCCGTTTTACAAATGAGTAGGATAAGGCTCAAGAAGGATACATAACTTGCTCAAGGTCATAGGAAATGGCAAGAGTTGGAGCTTGATCCCAGTCCCAGTGCCTTTTGCACTATATTCTACTAGAAATATTTCTGTGAATTTATAGTGTGCATTTGGCATCTTGAGCACTCATATGATCTCATTTGATTCTTACAACAGAAGGTTCAGTCTCTATAGAGATGAGACAACTGAAAGGCCCAAAAGAGGCTGTTGGTACCAAGGGGCAACATTCTTAAAACCCCTGGTACCAGTAGGGCTAAAAGGAGACTCAGTGATGGTCCCATGGTGAATGCAAAGGAGAGGAAAAGAGTAAGCTACAACTTCACAAATGCTGATAAAAATCATCTGGATTAGGCCTCCTGGAGTGAGTCTGGCAAATATTTTTTTTGCTTTGTTTTCATATTTATTTTTTGTCCACCTTGGGTCTCGGTTGCGTCTTGTGGGATCTTTCATTGCCACATGCAGACTTCTCTCTAGTTGCTGCTTGTGGGTTCCAGAGCCAGAGCTTGCTTAGTTGCCCCCAGGAATCTGCAATCACAGTTCCCTGTCCAGGGGTCAAACCTTCTGCCTGGCAAGTTGGATTCTTAACCACTGGACCACCAGGGAAGTTCCTGGCAATGTGTTTTAAAGGCAGCTAAAGTAATTCTTATAAAGTCTGATAAACGTCTGGGATCCTTTTCTCTTAGCACATGCCGTTTTATGTTTCTTTCTTTTGTTTAATGAAAGGCTTTTTCTGCTCAGGTGCCAAAGGATAATTAGGGCCCAGACAATAGGGCTCAGAATTTAGACTATTTGAAATTTGATTTCTTTTCTTTTTTGGTGGGGGGGGGCCGTTCTGTGCAGCTAATGGGATCTTAGTTCCCTGACCTGGGATTGAACCTGAACCCTCTGCAGGGAAAGCACAGAGTCCTAATCACTGGACCGCCAGGGAACTCCCTGAAATTTGAGTTCTAACACACTTAGTATTAAGGTATAAAAGCTCGCAGTACGTTTGCTCTTAATATCCTGATCAGAAACACCCATGCAGAGGTAATGTCACAAGAATAGTTAAAGTGCAAATTTTGTATTTGGCACTAACAAATCCTTAACTATTTCAGCTGCTGTCAGTTATCTTATATATATAGTAAACCATTCATGTATTTATAAGCCATTTATTTTCTGAAAGAAAACCAGTATAGCAGAACTGCAGTAAGAGCTACTTTTATATGCTGATTATAGATACTTGAATGCCAATTTTAAATACTTATAAATCAGTCTAACCCTTTTCCATCTTTTTGTCCTCAGTACCATCTGGGATTGACAGTTCAACCTGAACTCTACCTTCTGAACACCGTGGATGCTGACTCACTTGTGTCTAGATGACTGACAGCCGGAGGGACTATATAAGACCCACTTTGTCTTAGTCCTTTTGTGCCAAGTGTCCTGTTAACATTTCTCTTGTTTGTTCAGTGGTGAGTTTTGTTCAAACATTTTGAACAAAAGGTAAAAATTTCCTCATGGGAAGGGTGTTGAAGCTGACAGCTGTTAAGTGTAGGTCAGAGACCCACCCACCTCACAACAGCCCTACAACTGCCAGAGTTAAATGATTAGCCTATGATGGCCACACACCCCTATGGGCTTGTGTCTGGACTTTGGGAATTTTAAAAATATATATGTGTGTATGTTTATGTAAACCTGAACTTACTGGTTTGGGTAGAGTTTTATATAAAAATGATATTTTGTATTTTTTAAACAAATTTGTTCAGATAAATCATATTTATTTTGTCTAAATCACATGTAACAAAGGAAAAAGAGCACTGCTCTTTTTCAGAATGAACTGGTCAAATAGACTGATTTTTAAAGTGATACTTGACTGTGGCCAGTTAAACTTGACTTGGATTTAATCAACCAACCCTTGGTAACTACTGGTACTAGCACATCATTTCCAAAAGAAGACATTTCTTTTCTTTGGCAGTCTTACTTCATCTTGGTTGTCGGTGTGCTCTGTGATTATTATTTTTCTCTGTTGTTGTTTTTCTTGAGTTTTTTTTTCAGAGATATGATGGTATTTTCCAAAGAGCTTACTACGTAGTAACAATATCCAGAAATCATACTTTAACCAATAATCAGTTTTCCATGCTGCATTGTAACTCAGCCCATTCTAGCATTTTAGGTATAAAAAGAATTCTAACACTGAACTTTATAAAGCCCAACAGAAGATAATGGAGGTATTAGTTTTCTTTCTAATGTGTGTATAGTCCCACCATGTCTTGTCTTCCCCCTTTTCCCATTAATACTCCAGACACCATTTCTAGGCCAAAGTCTGTTTCCTGGAGTGGCTGATGTTTCTAATGCTGACTCTCCAAGGGAATGCTAAGCATTTTAAGTTTATTTCTACCAAGTAGTATGAGATTAGACCCACACTGGGACTTGGAAGATTGGTCCACATGTTATAAACTGCCTGCCCACGTATGGATTATAGATATTTTGACTCTTCTTCCTAAGCAGAATTTTTTTCTATAACATTTTTATAATAAAACATTTAATACTTAAAACTTTCTGCAGAAAGTTTCTGCATATTGATCTGATTGAAAAGTCAGAACATTTTCAACACCAGGCTCACAGCCCTTCATGGAAGTGCAGTTGACCTACACTGAATGGCAGCTATCCATTTTTAATGGAATACAGTCTGTGCCTTCTCTCATTTCCTTCCAGCCCCAAAGGCTTTGAGTTTGCAAACCCTGCAGCCTTTGTGTTTGAGCATCATTTTCCTCTTTGAGCATAAACCTCACTGCCTTACTCTAAAACTTTGCACATTTCAGTAAGACTTTACATTGCCTTGGTCATTTATAATGATCCTGTAAGTGGCACGGATTTTTTTCTAAGATGATTCTTAAAATTCCCTCATTTCTAATTTGTGACCCTTGAAACTTCTGATAAGAACAATAGCCTTGCAACTCAGGTTAGAGACCTTCTGATCTTATAAGTAAAACTGAATTAACATCATTTATCAGCTTTTATTTGAAAAAGAGACTTCAAAAATAAGAGTTTCAGTGTTTTGGTTCTTTATACAGAGACAGCAACTCTATATGAATCAGTTTGTTGCATTTTTTTCTCCCTCCCTGGGCAGTTCCATTTCTCAGTAGTTTCATTACCAGAGGATGTTTGGGAAAAGAAAA
This sequence comes from Oryx dammah, assembly GCF_014754425.2. Lineage (NCBI taxonomy): Eukaryota > Metazoa > Chordata > Mammalia > Artiodactyla > Bovidae > Oryx > Oryx dammah. The sequence goes on along the minus strand of NW_024070213.1, from coordinate 88,505,119 downwards.
AAAAAAAAGGAGAAAGAATCCTGTTTTACAGCTCATAAAAAGATAAGGTGGTTGGTTAAATAGAGATTAAGTACTTGAGGGGTTTCTGTAGCTTTTCTCCATTCTTAAATTGTATCTTATTAGGAACAGACTAGAGTTTACAGCAAAAATTTATAAGTATACCTCTCAGGTCATACAACTCCTGTAATCAGAAAACTTTATAATAAAGCAAGCCGAATCATGCTAAAACCAGTGGAGGAGACTGATGTCTAACAGTAAGTCTTGGACAGACTTTTTTGCTAAGTTAATATTTAATCATTCCTTATGATTTACAGTCTGGATTTCATGATACGTGTTTATATAGAAAATAATATACTCAGTCTCCCCACTTTTTTTGACCCCACTGTGTGGAATGTGGGATTCTCCATCAGGGATTGAACTTGTGCCCCACCACTCCTGCAGTGGAAGTGCAGAGTCTTAACCGCTGGACCACAAGGGGAAGTCCCAATATAGTCAATCTTAAGATTAACCTCGATTCATATACCCACTCAGTTTCTGAGGTTTAACACTATGGAGTCAGTTTGTAAAAGGGTACTCTGATAGTACATATCCAGGATATCAGAAAAATGCAATTAAATAGTTGTTACTGAACAGCTGCTGCTATATAACTGTGTGCTGGCCTAATAAAAAAGTAGTCAGAGCATACCCAATAGTCAGAGAGGCATCAGAGGTTATAGCAGCCGGTAAAAATAGACTTCTGAATTTTATTTTATTTTATTATTATTTTTTTTAACCGTGTAAAAAAACCTGCATCTTCTTTATTTTCAATACTTTAATTTCAGAACAAAATAAACAGAAAAAACACAACACACAACATTTAAACCCCATGTCAAACGTGGAGAGGAATAGGGCTTGAGGCCCATGTATCCTGCCTTAGAAGGACAGAAATAAAACCACTAGACATCAGCAGAGGGAACCACATGGGCCAGGGCCACTGGGGCTGCTGCTGCGGCAGGACTCATGGGGACGCTATACAGAGGGAGCAGTCTGCAGGTATAAACTCCTAGTCTACTTCTTCCATGCGAGAGGCGTCCTCGTCACCCTCAAGGGGGGGAATCTCATCAGGAACAGCAGCACTGTGCTCTCCTCTGGCTTCTCACTTGAGGATCCCCAGACCCACTCCAAGCGCATCTACTGCATGATAAAGCTTGGCCTGGGCATTGATGAAGATGAGGTGACAGCAGAGGAGCCCAGTGCTGCTGTTCCTGAATTTTAAACATGATATTAAGCAGCGAGCCTTTGCCCCAGAAGTATTGTGCACATTCAGGTTTGTGTCTGTTTATAGGGTCTTCTCTCAGTGACCTCCCTTTGTCCAAGCTAATGTGGGTAAATGGGCTTCCTGCATACTTTTCTCCATAAATGATTTTATGTTTTAATTTAAGCATAATTTTTGAGCTCTTATGTATAGCTACTTTTAATATTTTTCATTGCTTTTTTCTGAGCAATGAATACATTAGTACTTTCAGAGTAAGGGTATCACAAAATTCTGGAATCTTTTGGGTTTTGAGAAGAGCCCATTTCTGAGTTAACACTTCAGTTCATCTATTTTTAATGCTGAACATGTTTTGGGAGAGGGGGATCTTTCTGGTAGCCTGATTAGAAGTATCTTCATTGTGTAATCAACATGAAGGATGACATTTCTATGCCAGAGGTCTTAAAATTTCCTGATTTCATGGAAAATATTATAGCCAACTGCTGGAATGTTTACTGTAGAGTAGTAGAGTAGTTGCATTCTTTCTTCGCCTGTTTTCTAAAGAGGACAGTGTTGATTGAAACATGTCTGTTTGTTGGTGGCACTTGAAGAGCCTCTTAGTACGTGCAGATGGCAACTTTAAAAATAATTACCCTGAGCCAGTAGAGAAGCAGAGAAGGCAGTGGCACCCCATTCCAGTACTCTTGCCTGGAAAATCCCATGGATGGAGGAGCCTGGTGGGCTGCAGTCCACGGGATTGCGAAGAGTTGGACATGACTGAGTGACTTCACTTTCACTTTTCACTTTCATGCATTGGAGAAGGAAATGGCAACCCACTCCAGTGTTCTTGCCTGGAGAATCCCAGGGACGGGGGAGCGTGGTGGGCTGCCGTCTATGGGGTTGCACAGAGTCGGACATGACTGAAGCGACTTAGCAGCAGCAGCAGTAGAGAAGAGTATATAATACACAGAACAACGAGTTAATGTTTAGAATGCAGATATATTTTCAATATTGTTGCATCTTTCCCTTTTCCAAATACTAGACTTGACCTTCCAGTCAGAGTATTTCTGCACTACAGAAAACATAAAGAAGAGGAAATCATTACCACAGATCATATTACATGCATTTTAGTGCACTTTTTGTTTTTTACCTTGCATTCTTGATTTTATCTCAGTGGGTACTTTTTTTTTCCTTTGGTTTTCTTTCCCAGAAGTGCCTGGCAGGCTATACTTCCATGGGGTTGCAATGAGTTGAACACAACTGAGTCACTAAGCACATTTCTTTCCCAGGCCTGGAGTCAGAATAAATCTGATGTATAGCAGTTATGACTTCAACAAGGTGGAACTAGTTTCTAGAACCCTAGGCTTACAGAGGAGCTTGAGGCCTCAGGTATACTTCACATTTATTATCTTCTTTGTTTTTTGTGTTTTCTGCAGTGTCATGCCAGATTAGCAGTAGCACAAATGGACTAAATCTTTCCACTCCCACAATACTGCCATTTGAAGGGAAAGGGATTTGGTTTTTTTTTTGGAATTTACCTTTGTATTCCCAGAAATACTTTTGAGAAGTATAAAGATGAATACACAAATATTTAAATATTAGACATTTATGTTTGTGGTAAATTAGGTTTCTGTATAAGAGTGAGGTGCACAGCGATGAACCAATTTTTAAAAGAAACTTCACTGAGCCTCAGGCAGTGTGCTAACCTGCGTGTGTCACTGTGCTTGTCTGGTACACTCCCACATGCCGCCTCCCGGCTGAACCAAATTTAAATAACAATGTGGCCGTTCATTCGCCTCTGATGTGATTTTTGCCCATTCTAAAAAGGAGTTTATGAAAGCCTTAATTACCTTGCCCTGTTTGGAGAGAATTAAGTGATGAATAGAGCGTCATGTCTAATATGGATAGTGAAAGTTTTTCTGTAGCCATTATATAACTCCTGATTTTCAGATTGATTTGGCATAATATAGATTGTTTTCTGCTGCTAACTAGAAAATAAAAATTTTAAAAGTCAGAAAATCATGTCCTAGGTTCTAAAGGACATCAACAAAGGTATTTTTGAGTTGACTATTTATGGTAGTTGATTTGGAAATCAACATCTTAAAAAATTGAAGGCTGTGAGAATTCTGACTTAAATTTCTGCAGTATAATTTGCTACATATTGAAAATTCATTTTTCTTAAGTACTTTTCAGAAGACTTCTTATTTTTCTTGTATATGGCTTCAGTTTTTGGTAATTCTTATAGAGTAGAGAACACCTATAAGCAAAAAGTTGTATATCAATAGAATATTGATAGGAAACAAACACTGAATTTCATCACTTGTATTTTTTCTATAACAATTGAAAGCAAACACCCTCTATCTTATTATTTTTTGGCTTGGATCATACAGCTGACTCCAGAACTGGGGGTAAAAAAATGTAAGAGCCCTTTAGGATAAGTATAAATCTGAGTTTATGATGTTATTATGCCACCCTAAAGTTTGAATTTTAAAATATTAGAAGGGGAAGTGGGAAGATTTGGCAAGATCTTGAGATTAAAAACAATAAACACTTCTACTTAGCAAACATCTATTCATTATTGTTCTTAGTATTGTACTTAGTATTCTGATAAAAAGAAAAGTGAATGGATTGTAATCCCTGCTTCTAGGAATTTACCATTCAGTGGATGAATTAGCTGTGTTGAGGCAGATGAGACAGGTGTACATCTTCCCCAAGGATGAGGTCCTAGGGCCCTGCAGAAATGGGGGAGGGCCTGGAAAAATTGCATGAGGAAGAGCTGATTCAGTGAATTCCAGGGAAGTCAGCAAATGTTCATACGCAAAGCAAGATAGGGAGCAGCAGATTTAAACTGCATTCCATAACAGTTGTCAAGGCATCAGCTATCTTAGGTTGTCTAAACTAAGCCTTTGCTTCATTTTTTTTCTGCTTTATTTATGACACTTCTTGTTAATAACTACAGAGTCTATAGTGTCAGTAAGTTCATTGTTCTCATCCCAATCAGATAGCAAAATGAGGCAGATGTCTGCATCATTTTCTAATGAAATAGTACTGTAACTATCATAAGATGCATAAAATTCAAGCCAAAACATGTTTAAACTTGAATCGTGGTATCTATGGAAACAGCATTCTCAGGTTCAAAGAGAATTATGTGACTCATTTGCCTGTGCTTATTAGACACAGTTATTAACCTTTTGCCTACCTCTTAAGGCTTTATAGGTGGCACAGTGGTAAAGAATCTGCCTTCCAATGCAGGAGACGTAGGAGACTCAGGTTCAATCCCTAATTCAGGAAGATCCCCTGGAGTAGGAAATGGCAACCCCCTTGGACCAACCCAGTATTCTTGCCTGGAAAATTCCACAGACAAAAATTTCTGGTGGGCTACAGTCCACGGGGTTGCAAAAAGTTGGATACGACTGACTCCACACTCACACTACTTCTTAAATGTAGGTGTTTCCCAGAGCTCTCCCAACCCTTTTCTCAGCTCGCTCACACCTGTTGCTTCACTGGTAAGCAAGTTAGATCTGTCTTCTGAGTGTGAGACCTATATATAGATTATATTATATGTGACGTTTCTGCCTCCCATAGGTAGGTGTATATAAATAAGTGTGTGGCTATTTACAATAATAGCCAGGACATAGACGCAACCTAGATGTCCATCGGTAGACGAATGGATAAGAAAGCTGTGGTACATATATACAATGGAATGTTACTCAGCTATTAAAAAGAATGCATTTGAATCAGTCATGAGGTGGATGAAACGAGCCTATTATACAGAACGGAGTAAGTCAGAAAGAAAAACACCAATACAGTATATTAACCCATATATATGGAATTTAGAAAGATGGTTACGATGACCCTATATGCAAGACAGCAAAAGAGACGCAGATGTAAAGAACAGACTTTTGGACTCTGGGAGAAGGCAAGGGTGGGATGATTTGAGAGAATAGCACTGAAACATGTATATTATCATGTGTGAAATAGATCGTCAGTCCAGGTTCGATGCTCAGGGCTGGTGCACTGGGATGACCCTGAGGGATGGGATGGGGAGGGAGGTGGAAGGGAGGTTCAGGATGGGGAACACATGTACACCCATGGTTGATTCATGTGAATGTATGGCAAAAACCACCACAATATTGTAAAGTAATTTAAAAAAAGTGTTGAACATGCCCCTCAAAATGTGCAGTTATAAACCACGTAAATATGCTATAGTCAGTCTATTACTGGTAAAGATTTTTAGATTTGGTTTTGGCTCTGCAGTGTGGTATGCAGGATCTTAATTCCCACTGACCAGGAACTGAACCCGTGCCCCCTGCATTGGGAGTTTAACCACTGAACTGCCAAGGAAATCCCCCAGGCAGGCACCTTTCTCAACTGCTACTCTATTTCACTCCCCTGTTTAAACTCTTCAGTGGCTTACTTCATCTTGTTACTCCTCAACTAGCAACCATGTTAATCTATTGGGGCTTTGTTTTATATCAGTTTAGCTAACCTGTTACTATGTTTTCCAGAATTGCCTTCTCTGCAGAGTTATGGGTTAGCTTGGCCATGAGTGGCATTTTGCTTGAGATTTGAAGGTGAAAGGTGAAGCAGCAGCTGCCAGATTATTTTTGCACTTGGAAGGCTTGGTACAGAGCACCAGATGCTGTTACAGTTTGTGTGTGTTGTTTATCTGCTGGCTCACTGCACTGTTGTTGGGCAGCAGTCAGGCCCATAGATCCTTCAGTTGCTTGTGGATCTCTTCCACGGCTCGTGGGCCAGGTGTGAATTAGCTCCATGATAGAGGCTGCCAGCTTTTCCTAAAGGTCATGCCATCAAGGTTAGAGTCAGCAAGACTCTGACTCAAGTTTCCACCTGTCTTTGTGGTTCTAGTTCATCCTTGCAGATTCTAGTTTCTCTTTCCTTCTCAGTTGCTGCCTTGTTAACTTTGGGTACCAGGATTAGAAATATAACCAACAGCCTAACACGGACTGTTTAACCAGCTCCCCAAATTGCTTGAGGTATTGTCTTTTTAATAAATCTCTTTTTATATATCATTACTAGTAGTTTTAGAAGGAAATGGCAACCCACTTCAGTATTCTTGCCTGGGAAATCCCATGGAGGGAGAAACCTGGCTACAGTCCATGGAATTGCAAAAGAATTGGACACAACTTAACAACTAAACAACAACCAAAACAACTAGTAGTTTTGCTTATCTGATTGAACAGACTGAAACAAAATTTGGTATTAGAAGCTTCCAGAGGAACATAACTCTTAGGATTCTGGGTTATCTGGGGTTGGTTCTCTTGATCTGATATAAGGTGTTAATGGCCTTTCCCCCAACTCCAGTGGCAAAGAGTATGCTGGCAGTCCATGGCATGCGTTAGCAAAACTTTGCAGAGACCCTTAATTGGGTGCCTATAGAAAGCAAGGCTTTGGGTGATCAAGTTTTTACTGCCATAGAACATTTAGTGGAAATAAGGAGTATACTACAATTGGTTACTTCTAAGTGTGCTGGAGACCTTGGGAAAACTATATGATGGGTTCATGTTTTTTGTTTTTGAGAAGCAATTTTATTTCTTTATTAAGGTACACCAGGTCTTAGTTGCACCATGTGGGATCTAATTCCCTGACCAAGTATCAAACCCAGGCCCCCTTCATTGGAAGCTCAGAGTCTTAGCCACTGGACCACAAGGGAAGTCCCTGGGTTCATGGCTCTTAATTCCTAGTTTAAGTTTGTGTGAGGGACCTGAAAGTTTTATGACTTTGCAAAAAAAAACTATTAACTCCTTAGGCATGAGATTGATATTTCTGAAAAATATACAAAGAGGCTAATCTTGTAAGTGATTAATTACAACACAAATTAAATTCCCAACCTCACAACCTCTCGTGTTAAAGTTTAGGGCATTGCTTTGGAAGGAGTAGGACTCTGAAAATTGAGATGGGGACAAATGGGCAGATTTCAGTGCAAATGGGTCCTTGAGCCCCAGTGTCTTACAGACACTCCTTTGCCAGGAGAAACAGTCCTTTGATCTCTGTCTGATAATGACTGAAACTTAGACCAAAAAGTAGTCTCCACTTAAAGAAGCTGAAATACCAGAACTTCCTTAGTATACTTCCATGGTAGAGCGGTGATTCTTTACTGGTATCATTGTGTTGCCCAGGGAAATCTGGCAATGTCTGGAGATAATTTGTTTATCACAAAGCCGGCGGGGGGGGGGGAGGGGGGGTCGTGGTACCATTGGAATCTAGTGGGTAGAGGCCAGGGATACTGTTGAACTTACTAAAATGCACAGGACAGACAGTCCTCCACAACGAAGAATAATCCAGTCCAAAATGTCATTGTGTTGAGATTGAGAAACTTTGCCATAAAAGAAGGTATCCAAGGCCTTAGGGAGATTGGAATATTAAATTTGATTTATCCTGCTCATGTGTGCTATGCGTGTGTGCTCATTTGTGACCGACTCTTTGCAATCCTATAGACTATAACCCGCCGGGGTCCTCTGTCTTAAGAGATTTCCCAGGCAAGAATAGTGCAGTGGGCTGCCATTTCCTTCTCCAGAGGACCTACCCCTGACTCAGGGATTGAACCTGGGTCTCCTGCAACGGCAGGCAGATTCTTTACCCCAGAGCCGCCTTTATCCTGCTCATCCACCCGCTAAATATATCTCCTTCCTTCTACAAAGCTGTGAGAAATACATTTATGAAGTGAGCCCTGGTCTCCTTGAAGAGATTTATGGTAATGGTTTTCTGTAAGCCAGAAATGACAGTAGCAATTTCAGGGCTTCCTGAATTCAGTGGGAATGATGAAATTATAGATTGGCAGGGGTAAAGCGGCAGCATTTATTTGGCAAAAACAATGACTGTATGGTGACTGTAATGGGCAGCAAAGCCTAAGCAGTGATCAGCGCAGTCTAAGCCAAAACGATCTTTGATATTGGCTAATTCATTATCATGTACCTAGAATTGCAAGTGGTGAGCAGCGTGTAAGCGGAAAATCTCTAGGTTTGATGAGCAAAGTGAAGTAAAGTTGCTCAGTTGTGTCCGACTCTTTGCAACCCCATGGACTGTAGCCTGCCAGGCTCCTCTGTCCATGGGATTCTCCAGGCAAGAATACTGGAGTGGGTTGCCATTTCCTTCTCCAGGGATCTTCCCAACCCAGGGATCGAACCCGGTTCTCCTGCATTGCAGGCAGACGCTTTATCCTCTGAGCCACCAGGGAAGCCCCTTGATGAGCAAACGTTTGACTTAATTCATCACAATAAAGAGCTGTGGCCCCTCAACCAGTTCCTGAATTTGAGTTTAACTCACAGACCCAAAGTCCCTGCAGTAAAGAGGTCAGATCTCCTTAAGGACAGACCCTGTTTCACAGCCCCAGATGCTAATATTACATATCTTCCTTCTAGTCTTCCCCAAGGAACCTGTGACTATTCAGTAGGGTGCTTGTGTAAGAGGAAGAGGGAAATAATCATATATGTGGGACACTTAAATATTGGCTCTGAATTTACACTAATGCCTGAGAACTAGTTTGTTTTACCAGCCAATCTAGGAGTTTATGGTTGGATCAGTGGAGGTGTGCGCTGGGTCTATTTTATATTTGGTCTGCTGGGTCCCTGAACCTACCTTATGTTATTTCCTCAGCGATGGAATGTTTAATTGGAACAGTTCAGTTCAGTTCAGTCGCTCAGTCGTGTCTGACTCTTTGCGACCCCATCCATGGACTGCAGCACGCCAGGCCTCCCTGTCCATCACCAACTCCCAGAGTCTACCCAAACCCATGTCCATCAAGTTGGTGATGCCATCCAACCATCTCATCCTCTGTCGTCCCCTTTTCCTCCTGCCCTCAATCTTTCCCAACATCATGGTCTTTTCAAACGAGTCAGCTCTTCGCATCAGGTGGTCAAAGTATTGGAGTTTCAGCTGTAGCATCAGTCCTTCTAAAGAATACCCAGGGCTGATCTTTAGAATGGACTGGTTGGATCTCCTTGCAGTCCAAGGGACTCTCAAGAGTCTTCTCCAACACCACAGTTCAAAAGCATCAGTTCTTCGGCACTCAGCTTTCTTTATAGTCCAACTCTCACATCCATACATGACCACTGGAAAAACCATAGCCTTGACTAGATGGACCTTTGTTGGCAAAGTAATGTCTCTGCTTTTTAATATGCCGTCTAGGCTGATCATAACTTTCCTTCCAAGGAGTAAGCGTCTTTTACATACTCAGTAACTATCAGAATCCTCACATTGGTTCTCTGACCTGTGGAGTAAAGGCTCTTATGGAAGGGAATGTGAAGTATAAACCATCCTAAATGCTTCTGTTACCAAAGCAACATTATATTCCCAGAGGAACTGTAGAGCTTAGTGTCATCAGCAATAATTATAAAGATGCCAGGCTGGTGATTTCTACAACATCTTTCTTCATTTTGCCTCTGGCCAGAAGGCAGATAGATCTTACAGAGTGAGAATGAATTTCTATAAATGTAATCAGGTGGTCAGTCTAATTGGAACTGCTATACAGGTGTGGTTTCATTCCTGTAGCAAATCAACACAATTTTTGGTATTTGGTTTTCAGCTGTTAATCTGATGGATTGTTTTTTTCTGTACCCCTTTTAGTATAAAAAGACTGTCAGAAGCAGTCTGCTTTCATCTGGCAGGGCCAGTGGTATACTTTCAGTGTTCAGTCTCAGGGCTGTGTGAACTCTCCAGCTCTATGCCACAATCTAGTCTGTAAGACCTTGATCATCTCTCTCTTCTACAGGATATCACAGCAGTCCATTACATTGATCTGATCTATCAAGGGGAAATTGCTACTATATTGTTAGGATAAGGAGGAGCATGCCTGGAATGTATACCTTCTGGGGCATTTTTTAGTACTCTCATGTCCTGTGATTAAAGAAAGTGGAAAATTACACCCAAAACGAAATGATGGAAAAGGAAATGGCAACCCACTCCAGTCCTCTTGCCTGGAAAATCCCATGGATGGAGGAGCCTGGTAGGCTGCAGTCCATGGAGTTGCAAAGAGTCTAACACGACTGAGCGACTTCACTTTCACTTTTCACTTTCATGCATTGAAGAAGGAAATGGCAACCCACTCCAGTGTTCTTGCCTGGAGAATCCCAGGGACGGGGGAGCCTGGTGGGCTGTTGTCTATGGGGTCTCACAGAGTTGGACACAACTGAAGCGACTTAGCAGCAGCAGCAGGAAGGATGATTAATGACCCAGTTTTGGGTCAACACCCCAGTCAAATAAACACTGTGCTTTCAGAAGGCAAAGGATGGATTAAATGGCTAGTGGAAAAATGTATTTATAATACAAACCATGATCATCTGACTTGTTGCAGAAGCAAGACTGATAGTTACGTGTATTTCTTCCTTATTTTGATATGAATATACTTGTGTTTACATTCATCAACTGTTTTTTTCCTTTTTGCCACCTCCATTTACCTACCATCTAATATAAAAAGTGTTAATAGTAGTTAACCTCATTTCTCAGGATTTAAGTTACAAGATAGAAAAGGGGAACGTGACAGCTCAGAGATGAATCAACAGCATCCGAAGATGTACAAAGGGACTTTGTATCTTCTTTGGGGAGAGAGCCTGTTTTTGATTATACAAGGAATGGTTGATTTTCCCTTTGTGTTTATTTGGAGGTAAGTATATTAAGAGAGGTATATACGGAGACCAGGTTGGCAAGGGGTAGACAGTGATGGATCTGTATTGTGTCAGCTTAGCTAAACTATAACTAGGTTTTCCAGAATTCCTTTCCTTTTGTCAACTACAGATTGACACTTGCCATCTACCTCTACAAGGTGCTGCAGCACCCTACATCATGTACTGCTGCAGCTGCTGATTTTCAGTACCCCATGAAAGGAATTTAGGGTGGAGAGCAGAAATGAGGCGCTCTGTGCTTGGGGAAGTCCTGGCAAGACAGGTCTTCAGATAGTTAGATATTTTCAGGAACTGATTTTGAGTCCAATTCTTATATCTCCTCATATCTAGGAAAGCACTAAAATACTTGATGGTGATAACTGTTTCTTGTGACTAGTAGAAAGCTTCGTGGGACTAGCAGAAACCTTCTGGAAAAATATGTTACTGCATGCATTCCCCCTTAACCAAAAACAATATACTGCCCTCCCCCTGCCTCTCATCACCTCTTTGGAGCAGTTTCTCAGGGCTGTCTGAGGTGCTGTCTTCCAGATTGCAGTCCTCTTTTTGCCCCAAATAGAACTCAACTCGCAACTCTCATGTTGTGCATTTTAAGTCAACTCTTTCATTTTCTGAAAAACTGCACATGGACTTTTGTATGAGATTTAGAAGGCAGAAGTAAAGTAGCAGCCAAGTTCTTTTAACCTGGCAAGGCACGTTGCAGGATGGTTTTCCTGTCTGCTGGCCCACCTTGTTTGCATAGGATGGCAATCAGGAGTGCAGCTACCATGGCTCCTGCTGAATTTCCTCTTTCACTTTCTCTGACTCCTTGGCCAGGTCCAGGTTTAGCTCCAGGATGAGGGGCATAAGCTTTTTCTGTGTCACTCTGAGCATCTACTTTGGAGGCTTAGAAATGGTGAGAAATCCACAAGCATTGCAGACTGTCCTGTGTGTCCTAGGTTATACCTGTAGGTTCCAATTTTCCTTGCTTCTCTCATTTTTCACCTACCACTTCTAACTGCATGCTGACCAATTCAGGTCACAGCTATTAAAACACAAGCAACAGCCTTATGATTACATAAATCCAAATACCTATAACAAACTTCTTACTCCGTATTATTACTAGTAGTTCTATAATCTCATCAAACACTGATACACCTCTCACACTAAGCTATGTCCAGTGCAGTTTAGTTGTTCAGTCGTGCCCAACTCTTTGCAACCCCATGGACTGCAGCATGCCAGGCCTCCCTGTCCATCACCAACTCCTGGAGTCTACCCAAACTCATGTCCATTGAGCCATCCAACCATCTCATTCTCTGTCGTCCCCTTCTCTGCCTGCCCTCAATCTTTCCCAGCATCAGGGTCTTTTCAAATGACTCAGCGCTTCACATCAAGTGGCCAAAGTGTTGGAGTTTCAGTTTCAACATCAGTCCTTCCAATGAACACCCAGGACTGATATCCTTTAGGATGGACTGGTTGGATCTCCTTGCAGTCCAAGGAACTATCAAGAGTCTTCTCCAACACCACAGTTCAAAAGTATCAATTCTTCGTTGCTCAGCTTTCTTTATAGTCCAACTCTCACATCCATATGTGACTACTGGAAAAACCATAGTCTTGATGAGATAGACCTTTGTTGGCAAAGTAATGTCTCTGCTTTTAATATGCTATCTAGGTTGGTCATAACATTCCTTCCAAGGAGTAAGCGTCTTTTAATTTCATGGCTTCAGTCACCATCTGCAGTGATTTTGGAGCCCCCCAAAATAAAGTCAGTTACTGTTTCCACTGTTTCCCCATCTGTTTGCCATGAAGTGTTGGGACCGAATGTCATGATCTAAGTTTTTGGAATGCTGAGCTTTAAGCCAATTTTTTCACTCTCCTCTTTGACTTTCATCAAGAGGCTCTTTCGTTCTTCTTCACCTTCTGCCATAAGGGTGGTGTCATCTGCATATCTGAGGTTATTGATATTTCTCCTCGCAATCTTTTTTTTTTTTTTTCTCCTCGCAATCTTGATTCCCGCTTGTACTTCCTCTAGCCCAGCATTTCTCATGATGTACTCTGCATATAAGTTAAATAAGCAGGGTGACAATATATAGCCTTGATGTACTCCTTTTCCTATTTGGAACCGGTCTGTTGTTCCATGTCCAGTTCAAACTGTTGCTTCCTGACCTGCATATAGGTTTCTCAAGAGGCAGGTCAGGTGGTCTGGTATTCGCATCTGTTTCAGAATTTTCCACAGTTTATTGTGATCCACACAGTCAAAGGTTCTGGTATAGTCAATGAGGGTAGGGAGTTAGTTTTATCTTTATATTTCTAGACCAGCACAGTGCCTTGCATATAGCACATGCTCAATAAGTGTTTGCTAAATGACAAAAATGAGAACATATTACTTTGCAGTAGTTTCTTGGTGTATTTTGTTTAAGACCTGGTGTCTCAGATGGTGAAGACAGCCTGCAGTGCAGGAAACAGCCTGCAGTGCAGGAGAGGTGAGTTTGATCCCTGGGTTGGGAAGATCCCCTGGAGAAGGGAATGACAAACCACTCCAGTGTTGCCTGGAGAATTCCATGGATAGAGGAGCCTGGCAGGCTACAGTCCATGAGCTTGCAAAGTTGGACATGACTGAGAGACTAACACTTCACTTCTTTCACATATCACAGCTTCAATAAATGAAATTGAAATAAAAATGACAAAAACAGAAAATAAATAACAGTAAAATGATGATGGCAGGTATATTGAGAAACAGGTACAACGCTGAAAGCTCTGTAAGTTTAGCCAAATCTTTCTGGAAAGATACAATAAGTGATATTAAGCTGAAGATGCTTCCTGCCCTGGAAATTTTACTTTGGGGAACATACTCCAAGGAACTAAGCAAAGGAAAAGTCAAGAAATTGACACAAAGATGTTTATGGCTACACTATGTGTGAGGAGAAGGGTGCAGCAAGAGAATGAGAGGGTTGGATGGCATCACTGACTCAATGAATTTGAGCAAACTCCAGGAGATAGTGAAAGACGGGAGCCTGGCGTGCTATAGTTCATGGGGTCACAAAGAGTCAGACACGACTGAGTGACTGAAGAACATCAACAATGTATGAGGAAAAACAGAACAATCCAAATGGCCCAAACAGAAGAAAAACTACCATAGCTTTAAAAAAAATCCTAAGTGTAGGAAATACTGAGGAAGAAGCAAAAACAAACAATCTGTTGCCACAGAGTTTAAATACATGTAATGTACACATAGACCTTAGCAGTGATCATAAGAGTTTAAACAATATAAATCAATTATAAGGAGAGAAGTTAAGAAATATATTCTGTAAATTATCTGCACAGGCTACTCCATCCTGCAGCAGAAAATACTAAGTAGATATTTTTAATAAAACAAGTGAAACAAACTATTTAATAATATATATATACAAATTTTATCATTTATTTTTCTAGCAAAAGCTTAGCTCTCTTCCCTTATCAAATCAAGACTCTGAAAAAAAAAAAATCAAGACTCTGTTCTTACTGAAATTTGTTTATTTTTTTTGAGATTAAAGTCAGAACCTTTATTGCTTTCCATACAGCCTCTCTGTAATTTGTATATAATTGAGTTTAGCTGGAAATATGTTTATCTTTCTAGTTTAGTCACCCTAAATGTCTCTGGAAAAACAATATAATTTACAACAGACCCAGTGATTAATCTCAGTTCATTATAGTGATCTGTTCAAGTGACACTGAGTTCTTGAATTGTTTTTCTAGTTAAAAATGCTAAAGAAGATGAAATCACTATAAAATTGTTTGCCACCATTTCTTGCTATTACAAGCCTTAATCAAATTAAGTGGAACATTTGGGGTGGGATGGGGAGGGAGATGGGAGAGAGGTCAAAAGGGAGGGGATATATGTATACCTATGGCTGATTCATGTTGAGGTTTGACAGAAAACAGCAAAATTCTGCAAAGTAATTATCCTTCAAAAAATAAAAAAAATTAAGTGGAACATTTAAACATGGAGTATTACTATAAAATAAAATTTTGATTCTTTTTGATATGTGAATAATAACACCTATAAAATTGCTAAATTTGTAGTGACATTTAATGGAAACATGACATACCTATTTAGAAGGTTTTGGGGAATTAATCACAAATTTATGTCTGATTTTTATATATGTATATTTAAATTTTATTGAAGTATAGTTGATTTACAATTTTGTGTTAATTTCTCCTATATAGCAAAGTGATTCTGTTATATATATATTTTTTCATATATTCTTTTCCATTTTAGTTTATCACAGGATATTAAGTATAGTTCCCTGTGTATTATGTCTGATTCAAATAAGTTATTTTAATAGTTTCCAGAAAAAATAAACACAAGGAAAGAGGCATGGCTGAAGTATACAATAATAATTCTTTCTTAGGGCAGCTAAAGTATCCAAAAGAGAAGGAAGAGAAAACTTAGCTTTTGAAACAAAATACTGGCATTTAGATTTTGTGTTTTTTTTTTTTTTAAGTTCACATACTTATAGT